>NC_091119.1:174474042-174771542 GCF_040183065.1 Periplaneta americana | reverse complement strand
AGTAATATCAGTAACATTCGGAATAGTAAGTAGTACTGACAGCAGTAGTAGTTAATAATAATAATAATAGTCACAGATGTCAGTAGTAAGTAGCAATAGTAACAGTTGTAGCAATATCAATAATAGTAGTAGTGACAGTAGTAGTAATATCAGTAACATTCGCAATAGTAAGTAGTACTGACAGCAGTAGTAGTTAATAATAATAATAATAGTCACAGATGTCAGTAGTTAGTAGCAATAGTAACAGTTGTAGCAATATCAATAATAGTAGTAGTGAAAGTAGTAGTAATATCAGTAACATTCGGAATAGTAAGTAGTAGTAATAGCAGTACTGACAGTAATATTAGTTAATAGTAATAATAGTCACAGATGTCAGTAGTAAGTAGCAATAGTAACATTTGTAGCAATATAAATATAGTAGCTGTGACAGTAGTAATAATATTAGTAACATTCGGAATAGTAAGTAGTATTAACAGCAATACTGACAGTAGTAGTAATAGTTAATAATAATAATAATAATAATAATAATAATAATAATAATAATAATAATAATAATAATAATATTCACAGGTGTCAGCAGTAAGTAGCAATAGTAACAGTTGTAGCAATATCAATAATAGTAATAGTGAAAGTAGTAGTAATATCAGTAACATTCCGAATAGTAAGTAGTAGTAATAGCAGTACTGACAGTAATATTAGTTAATAGTAATAATAGTCACAGATGTCAGTAGTAAATTGCAATAGTAATAGTTGTAGCAATATCAATAATAGTAGCTGTGACAGTAGTAATAACATCAGTAACATTCGGAATAGTAAGTAGTATTAACAGCAATACTGATAATAGTAGTAGTAGTAGTAAATAGTAATAAGTCACAGATGTCTGTAATAAGTAGCAATAATAATAGTTGTAGCAATATCAATAATGGTTGTGACAATAGTAGTAGTATCAGTAATATTCGCAATAGTAAGTAGTAGTAACAGCAGTACTGACAGTAGTAGTAGTTAATGGTAATAATAATCACAGATGTCAGTAATAAGTAGCAATAGTAACAGCTGTAACAATATCAATAATAGTTGCTGTGACAACAATACAGTAATGTCAGTAATATTCGTAATAGTAAATAGTGAAAATAGTGGTAACAGCAGTACTGTCAGTAGTAGTAGTTAATCGTAGAAGTAGTAATAAGTAGTGATAAGTTGCAGTAGTAGTAGTAGTAGTAGTGGTAGTAATAATTGATGGTAGTAGCGCTACTAATCATAATAGTAGAAGTAGTAGTAAGTTGAAACATTAATGATAGAGTAACCACCAGTCACCATTTTCGTTCGCTGACGAACACAGCTTATTTTGTTTCTGTGAGGATCAAAATGAGAACGACTCGTGTTTAGTACCAAGTTAATATCGCTTTATACGGCTAAAATACAACAGCAACCCAAGATCCACGGAATTACGAAGGACTAAAGGCTTGTAGGTTCAACTGAGATGTTTAGGAACAGTAGAGAAAATGACTAAGAGATGGAGTATTAGTGAGAGAGATTGTGAGAACTACTTGCTTTAAGCGAGGCTCTGTGATGGGTCATAACTGTCGGTGAAGACTGTGGAAGGTATACACTTTAACGGAACTGTCTCCGTAGCTCACGTCCAGAGTTCGTTGCCTGTCACACGACATTCTCCTCGAGGCTATGTCACCGGTGTCCATCGAACCGTGAACCAAGGTTACTGATGCGATAGCACGTTTCTCCACCGAAGCGCTCCATACAGAAAGATTGGCTTGACCAACGCAATTTTCTGCTCTGACGCCCTTTAGAAGAATCTGTTATTAAGGACTAGACTCCATGTAGAGACGGGAGCGCTAAGCCCAGATGAACTCACGGCAGAAACCACTGGGACACAGTTTTATATCAATTTTACATTCTGGCTTACGGCTTCATCCTAAAATAGTTTTATCGATTCTTTAATACAGTTGCTTGCATCCTTCACAACAGGAGGGGTATTGGCCGGGAAAATATAAGAAATGAGAGCTGAAAGAAATGAAACAGGAAGAGGAAGAGGCGTGGTTCAAAATGCAAATCAACTTGTTACACTGACACTATTCAAAATAATACACCGTGTTTAATTTTGAATAGGAGCTTCCTGCGAGTATTTTTACTTTCACGATGGCATAGATTTGTTTGCTTCAAAGCATTTGACCAGTCATACAATAATTACTTATAAATGGCTTTTAAGGAACCCGGAGGTTCATTGCCGCCCTCACATAAGCCCGCCATTGGTCCCTATCCTGAGCAAGATTAATCCATTCTCTACCATCATATCCCACCTCCCTCAAATCCATTTTAATATTATCTTCCCAGCTACGTCTCGGCCTTCCCAAAGGTCTTTTTTCCTCCGGCCTCCCAACTAACACTCTATATGCATTTCTGGATTCGCCCACAAATGCTACATGCCCTGTCCATTTCAAACGTCTCGATTTAATGTTCCTAATTATGTCAGGTGAAGAATACAATGCGTGCAGTTCTGAATTGTGTAACTTTCTCCATTCTCCTGTAACTTCATCCTTCTTAGCCCCAAATATTTTCCTAAGCACCTTATTCTCAAACACTCTTAACCTATGTTCCTCTCTCAAAGTGAGAGTCCAAGTTTCACAACCATAAAGAACAACCGGTAATCTAACTGTTTTATAAATTCTAACTTTCAGACTTTTTGACAGCAGACTGGATGATAAAAGTTTCTCAACCGAATAATAACAGGCATTTCCCATATTTATTCTGTGTTTAATTTCCTCCCGAGTATCATTTATATTTGTTACTGTTGCTCCAAGATATTTGAACTTGTCCACCTCTTCAAAAGATAAATTTCCAATTTTTATATTTTCATTTCGTACAATATTCTCGTCACGAGACATAATCATATACTTTGCCTTTTCGGGATTTACTTCCAAACCTATCTCTTTACTTGCTTCAAGTAAAATTCCCGTATTTTCCCTAATCGTTTGTGGATTTTCTCCTAACATATTCACGTCATCCGCATAGACAAGCAGCTGATGTAACCCGTTCAATTCCAAACCCTCTCTGTTATCCTGATCTTTCCTAATGGCATACTCTAGAGCAAAGTTAAAAAAGTAAAGGTGATAGTGCATCTCCTTGCTCTAGCCCGCAGTGAATTGGAAACGCATCTGACAGAAACTGACCTATACGGACTCTGCTGTACGTTTCACTGAGACACATTTTTATTAATTAATGTAACTAGTTTCTTGAGAATACCAAATTCAATAAGAATATCATATAAAACTTCTCTATTTACCAAGTCATATGCCTTTTTTGAAATCTATGAATAACTGATACATTGTACCCTTATACTCCTATTTTTTCTCCATTATCTAGTCATACAATACTTACTTACAAAAATTGCTTTTAAAGAATCCTGAGGTTCAATGCTGCCTTCACATAAGGCCGCCATCGGTCCCTATCTTGAGCAAGATTAATACAAATTACGCCAAAATTAAAATAAAAAACAAATATTTTTCAGCTAAGTTAACCAAATCCAAAGCAGAAGTAGGTGTATGCAAAAATGAAATATGATTTTAGCACAAGAAAGAAGAACATATTAACACAAGACTATACAAATTTAATTTTTTTACCTTTGCAAAGGACAAATTTTCGATTTTTATATTTCCATTTCATACAATGTTCTGGTCACAAAAAATACAAAATTTAAAATTGCATCAAAATATCTTAGCATGTTTAAAATCCATCACTAAAATAAAAAGAGTTTCTTAACAGCCAATCATTAAATTTACCTTTAGAGGCATTCAGAGTTAAATTATGATAATAAGGGCTATTAAAAAAGAAGGAGCAGATTTCAAATATTTATTTTTTCCAAGCTACAAAAGATAGAAACACAATTCCAACGTTCCGCCCTCACATAAGCCCGCCGTCATTGGTCCCTATCCTGAGCAAGATTAATCCAGTCTCTACCATCATATCCCACCTCCTCAAATCCATTTTAATATTATCTTCCCATCTACGTCTCGGCCAAGGTCTTTTTCCCTCTGTCCTCCCAACTAACACGCTATATATGCATTTCTGGATTCGCCCATACGTGCTACATGCCCTGCCCATCTCAAACGTCTGGATTTAATGTTCCTATGTCAGGTGAAGAATACAATACGTACAGTTCTGTGTTGTGTAACCCCATTCCGACGCTTATTTTGAAGTTTCGTAACAAATTGTTTTTTATGGTAATGAGTTGTTAGCCCTTTGCCCAACCCCCAAGCTGGAGGACCACCCCTCATAGGCTGTCTGGACTGCTTATTCAATATATTCACAGCTACTCTCCATATCTGGAGCCGTCTCCTCGATCCGCAACCTGAGGACGCTCCATGCCGTGGTGATAGAGACCCACAGTACATAATAATAATAATAATAATAATAATAATAATAATAATAATAATAATAATAATGTGAATGAAAGTGGTAAGTATAACTGTTGTGGACTAGCATGTCTCGCCCTCTTGCGGTTATCATATAAACCATTTTAAATGTTTTCATTTACTTAAAAATTTAATACTAAACCAATGAACTACATACTCGCATTTCCATATAAATGAACATTATTATGCTACAATATAATTAAATACATTTCCATAGCAACCCTCCTTTTTTAAATGGGATATTGGAAGTAAATTTTACTCAAAAATGAACAAATATTCGAGGGCAAAATATTTAGTTGACACAGAAACTAGTGGACAAAAAAATTGGAAAAAACTTATGGACACAATAATTCTTGACCGAAATATTAATAGACAAATTTTTTGGTAGACGTAATATTTTCTGGACTAATTTCCTTGGGCAAAATAGCTGTGGACGTGAGATAGTGGACAAATTGTCTGATAGACGTACTGCTGTGGAAGGAGGGTTTTCTTGTTAAATTTAAGACATGTCCGGAAAAACAGGTTAATTCTTAAAGAATTATACTCATGTAATAGTAAATCGTGGAATTTATAAATCAAGTTAAATATCTCTGAGACTACAAATATTGGAGGCATGATGAATGATTCGATTTCTGTATGTTTTTAAATGAGTGTAAAGAAATAGTAATGTCACTGGCAAAAAGTAAAAAAAAAAAAAGTGAATAATGCGAAACGCGTAAAATATTTAGTGGAAAAGTATGTGTCGGTTTGGTCAGATAGAATGATAGATTTATTCGTTCCATAATATTCTTACATTTGCTTTATAGCATAGAATAAAGAACATGCCCATTTCCTACGTTTAAATATAAATGCAATACATATAAAATGCAATTAATATGAAATATGTACAGAATTAATACTTAATTTCAATAATAATTTATACAATATAATATGTTTACCATTTAATAGTATTAAAACATTTACATGGTACTGTGAAATGTCAAGAATTCATCTACAGAATAGAAAGTGTGAGATATTAAGTAATTTTTTAGTTTTACCTTAAATAATGCAGGGTTTAATGTCTTCAGGAAGACTATTGAACATTTTTATCGCCATGTAACGTACTCCCCTTTGATAGCATGATAAATTTGATAATGGCGTATGAAAATAATTATTTCTGCGGGTATTTATACTATGTATGGCTAAATTAGTTGGAAAATTTTCTTTATTACATAAGAGGAAATTTATTATAGAGTATATGTATTGATTTGTTAAGATTAGAATCTCTAATTTTTTTTAAATAATCTACACGATTCTCTAGCCTTTGCTCCAAATATTATTCTAATGGCTCTTTTTTGTAATATGAATATATTTTTACTGTCAGTAGAATTTCCCCAAAATATTATTCCGTAGTTCATAATGGAATGGAAATAGGCTAAATATATTGTATATATTATTTAATGTACCGAAGAACATATGATATTTCCATGCAGATATTCTGCGTCATCATACGATGAAAGAGTAATGGAACGGAGAAAAATTCTCTCCGGCGCCGGGATTTGAACCCGGGTTTTCAGCTCTACGTGCTGATGCTTTATCCACTAAGCCACACCATACTTCGGTACATTAAATAATATATATGATATGCGTAAATCACTTGTGATTTAAGACGGCGCTTATTCCGTCGGATCCCGGCCAACCAGTCACTCATAACGAGTGCACCTCAGCACATGTGTGGACTTCGTTCATAGACATCTATGACGTAGTGCAGAGGGCGGCCACTAGAGGGAACCCAAGAGTTGGAACTTAAAACTGAGACGATTATGTCCGACGCCGGGGTAGTATCCGGTGTGGCTTAGTGGATAAAGCATCAGCACGTAGAGCTGAAAACCCGGTTCAAATCCCGGCGCCGGAGAGAATTTTTCTCCGTTCCATTACTCTTTCATCGTAAAATATATTGTCTTTAAGATACTGCTGTTTAGAAATCGTTGTAACGACCTAATTGCGAAGCATGCTGAGCAGAGTTTGGGAGTTATTTCTTTGATATGATTTTTCCAATTTTTTGTATTACTAATACGCAATCCAAGAAATTTGGTTGTTGATGTTATATCGTTTCTAACAAATATGCACACACCTCCTTTCTGTAGATTCTGTCTACAATAGCCATTCCTAGTTTGTATCCTTCCAGTGGATGTGCCGATAATTCCTGTTGTTTCATCTGAAACTCAGTAACTTAAACTAGATGGACACAACACTTGATGGAAGGTTAGTCATTGACTCAGGCAGGAATGTAAACGAGGTTTAACGTAATGTATCATGAAAAGGTGTTGCTGGGCTGGAGTAAGTGTATCCCCTATATTATTAGCGGAGTAGGCAATCAAGTTAATGTACTCGGATGCTGCAAGCACACAAACAAGAGAAGGACAATGTCCGCCTTGCGTTGTAGACGAACAATTTAATTTGTATTAGCTTAGAACGGATGTACCTTAAGAACGCCTAATATGTTTAATTACAAACTGACTCCAATGAAAGCTTCTCTTCGTTAACACTCTAGTTCTCTCATGAGAAGCAAGTCACGTGGCACTATACAGGGTGAGTTCTCTTAAAATTCATGACTGGTTATACAGGATGATTCAAGATTAATAGTACGGCACATATTTTAGAAGGCAGTATATGGACTATTCTCAGTAAAGTGTTCATATAAGTGTGTGTTTAATTTTAATGGGTATAGAGAAACTGTAGTTTGAATTTTAACTGAAACAAGCCTGACAATTGGACAGAAAGGACAAATGACTTAATGATTATATCCATTCGTAATTTACATGCTATTCATAGTGTTAAGTGCTTATCCGCTTCAGACTTGCCGCGCATCGGGTCTGTACAAGTTAACTACCTGGACATCATTTTGTTTTTACTAACATTTCTAATATTAACCTGGCTATACCTTTGGATTAACGGTTGAGAACCGGAAACACTGTTTGTTACTCCCTTCCACGATCGGACTTTGATGATACTAGAGTAAAATACAAACAAATCTGTTCACTAGGTATAGGAGAGAAGAAAAGTAGTGCAACCATTTACGTAAATTAGGAAACATTACGATTTTGAGTTTAATAATATTCATCAGGTTTTTTCTTTGATCAAAATACAGTACAGTATTAACAATAAGTGTTTTTCCTCACTGACTGAAATATCCAGGTGGACACATTATGCGCTGTATAATATATTGTCTACAGCATATTAGCATGCAAGATGGAAAGTGCATTTAAATTGAAAAATAACCAAAATTTGGATATTTAAACAAATCTTTGAAAATAGTAGCCGTTAATTGCGATACAGACTTCAGTTCTTTTTTGTATATTATCGAAAACGTTTTTTTTCTGAAATTGAATTATGGTTTCTTGAATGTAATTATTTTATTGTTCTATTGTTGCAAGTTGTTTAGCGAACACAACTGTTTTACAGTAATTCCAAAAGAAATAATGCAAAGCACTTCAATCAGGCGACATTGAGGGGGGGGGGGCATAATCCGCTCCTCTAAATAATTTTGTACCTTTTCTATAAGAGAGTAACTTAATAATCCGTGGCGCTACAGCCCGTGAAGGGCCTAGACCGACCAGTCGCATTCTGGACTCACGCCCACATGCAGAAGCAGAGGTGGGCGATAGTCTAACCAGAATGGAGGTATCGTGTGGTTAGTACGATGATCCCCCCAGCCGTTAACAGAGTACCTTACGTACTGTAAATTCAATCTTCACTTCTGCTCCATGTGTTCAGATTAGTTTACTCAGACGTGCTATCTACTGTCCGTCCAAGTGGTTATGTCGCAGGGTTATAGAAAGGGGGAAAATCACGTGAGTTACTTAACGAGGCCCTTTTATTTAAATTACTTTGAACTGTTGTATAATATTACATAGACGTCCAATTCCTAACAGAAAATATTATCAGGAAAGAGCTAAAACAACCCAGCCACTAGCCTTTACAAGGGGACTAGCAGAAACGGGTGGGAAACCGGGAAGAGACGTAGCCAAACAGACTCACAGTATCTGTGTGAAAATATGGTTCAATAATGAATGAATCCTCTTTCTTCATTGAAAAATGCGACCATATTTCTGGAAAGTACTATACTCACTCAGTCAATACTGTTTACTATGACCGTATGATGACGTTGACTACATATGCGGCCTTGGTTCTGTGTGGTGGACGGGTGAAAATTTACTAGTACAAGGGGTGAGAGTGAAGTACATTAAAAAACTTAGGTACAATAAAAATTGAAGTAAAAATAAAATGATGTCCCTGTACAAACATTTGTTGCTCTACACACACTGCAAGCTACCGAGTCTCCATCCATTAATTTCAGGTCCAAGGATCTTATTATGATTGCTTTGTGGTTGTATAGTAACAAGATTACAATGAAATTAATCACTATTTAATAAAGGAAGTTATATAAGGTTGTTTAAAAGTAAGTTCCCATTTTGAAATGATAATGAGTTTGTCAAATTTTTAGATTCCACAAAAATAAAAATACCAATTTTTTTTTAATTGGGTTATTTTACGAAGCTGTATCAACATCTGAGGTTATTTAGCGTCTGAATCATATGAAGGTGATAATGCCAGTGAAATGAGTCCGGGGTCCAACACCGAAAGTTACCCAGCATTTGCTCTTATGGGTTGAGGGAAAACCCCGGAAAAAACCTCAACCAGGTAACTTGCCCCGACCGGGAATCGAACCCAGGCCACCTGGTTTCGCGGCCAGACGCTCTGACCGTTACTCCACAGGTGTGGACACCAGTTTTGTCGTTAAGAACCGGGATTATATTAAAGCACGAAAATGTGTTATAATGTGACTTCTTTTGCAGTCGCGAGATGGCAGTATAGTGAAATTGATACAAGTGGTTGCCTTGAAAATCTGTTAGGCTGATTATTCTGTTATATCTGATCAAAGGTAGTCTTTACGTAGATTACCGGTCAAAAGTTTTCGATCACCTATCACAACTATGGATTTGTGGTTAAAACATGGATTTCGTTTTGAATATTCTATCTTATCATAATGCTAGAGAGAGAAAATATTTATTTTGTTGGTGTATTTAGTTTGTCCGATGTGTTTGTACATTAAAATAAAGTATATAGTTGGTTTCATATGTGATCGAAAACTTTTGACCGGTAGTGTACGCGCAGTTCAAGTTACACGATTTAAGTTGCAAATCTGTAGTATTCCTATTAAATATTCGTGCAATTCGAGACTATTAATTACGGCTAAATTAAACAGTTTTATAAAAATTGATTTATGATAACTAAAATAAGATATGTAAAGTGAATTACACAAAAATTGACTGATGTGCATTTTTATTTGATCTGAAGTTTTATGTGGTTTATTGTAATTCAATTGTAAATCACTTACATTGCACCAATTGGATCAGGCATTACACTTTTTGATTGTTCGTCGAATTTTGGCGGTGTACGAACATTCACTAAGTCGTTGAGTTGTAACTAAACTGCGGAAACGAAGATAGAAAACTTCCTGGTTTGCCCTGCATTCTCGAACTCGTCCAAATCCACTCTCTTTCGTTTTTTGACTCATTTTTCAGCCGTTCATTTTCATGCTTTCTTTCAAGTGACTCTCTTTCGTTCGGCCTCTGATATCGGCATATTTTCTAGCAAAAGGTTTATGAACAACATAATTTCGTTCACTGGTATCGAGTGTATAATGTCACTCCATGCCGGCGGCATGTGTTCCAATTACGTGTTCATTAATTTGTATAAATTCTAGGAAAACCGCCAACATCACCAACTTTATTTACGCGCTAACATAGCAACGTACACTATCAGGCAACAAAAACATGCAAAACCATCTCAAAACATCCGTTACATAATTTTGTTTCACGGCGTTCGACTCGTACCCTGCCTAAAAGTTCACTTCAAACTCTGAAAGCTCTCCGCAGGCAAACGGAACTTATTACTATCGGAAGGAGTGTCACCACAGTCTAGTATATACAGTCACAGTCTACTATACACAGTCACGAAGCTTGGGATGATTTTTTGCAAATCTTGCGATAGTTGCTAGCCGCTTGGAGCGCTGTGAGTACTAGGAACAATAGACTGTGCCACAGCCATCGTGATCTAATCAGGCCGTAAGGCAGACCATGTAAGTCGCTTAACCCGATCACGAAGGGCGGCATTTCAACCATATAAATTAGTTGGAATGCATAAACTGTAACATATATTTCTCTAAAATGTAGTGTACTTCCATTAATAAAATTTAAAACAATGATTATGAGACACTTCAGACATAATTCACTTGCGAGTTAAGATGTAATATTATTTAAGGTGTGAAAATTACGTTGTTCGTATGTGTAATACCTGCCTTTATTTCGATTAAATATTGCGAAATTCTTGTACATTCATTTATGCACGATTCAAGAATTTTCAATTGCACCGCACGGGTATTTAGATATGTTGAAATTATAGGTTATGTTTACTGTACCAGTTGCCCCTTTCTGTCTAAATTTAGTGATCTCCAATGCCTTGTCATTCATATGAAAATTATAAGTTATGTTTACAATATTTAACTTATATTCCTAAATTCGCAATCATAAATTATAATTAAGCATAATGTCATGTATGATACCCCGGACATTCAATTTGTCTGTATTTTAATACTTCAATTGAGTACTGAATTATTGTATTTATCTACTACTTAAGAGACGAAGTAACACAATTGTACGTACACTAATTTCATAGGAGTGGTATGGTAAATGTTTTGTCTAAAATTAAGGAAGGTAGATGTGCTAAATTGGAATCACAATATAAATTCCTTTTTATTAAACCTCAAAAAAGCTTCCATTCTAAACTTGAAACGTTGACGCGAACAGATTATATTAACATGTCAAATTCTCTTCACATCAAAATAACACATTTTTGTAATTATTTCTGCAACATATTATGCAACAAGAAGTAGTAAACCGAACTTATGGACACATTACACTAAATAAAACTTAGCTGTGATAACCAATAAAGTTATAATATAATATTTCACTGAGCTCCATACACTGAAATAGAAAACCCGAACAAATATTACGGCCTGGTCTAGATCGAAAAAGCATTGACTGTGCCATATTTCGCATTTTTGTGAAAAGCTATGTAAACTGTGAAATGTTCGTTATCGGTTGTAATAACTGTAAATGGCTAAAATACAATAATTTGAATAATAATATCGGACAAGGAGACGTTTGTAGTACTATAAATTGTAAGAAAAATAGGTTGGAGTTATCCTCCTTCCGAAAGGTCCAGGAAGGTGAGATTGTGGAATATAATATATATTTTGTGAAAATAATATATAAACCTTATGTATTTCATATTTCAATAGTGGAAGGAAGGTGTTAATTTTTTCAAAAGAACACGATATCGAAAATACAATACATTTCATGATCTGCTAGGGAAAGAGTCTGTGATGAGGCGATAGTAGCGATCCTGGTGGTGAGCAACTATCTATGGATGCATATTTCAACTGTCTACGTTTGCATATTTAGTAAGTATTACTTGAACTGGAAAACGCATATAGAATGTATTACTCGTAAATTGAGCTCTGCCTGTTATGCATTAAGATCCTTATCTACTATTGGTGATATAAACTTACTTAAAATGTCATACTTTGCATATTTTCACTCTGTAATGAAATATGGATTAATATTCTGGGGTAACTCGTCTGAAGCTAAACACGTTTTTGTTTTACAAAAGAAAGCTATAAGAATAATGGCCGGTGTGCATAAAAGGACCTCATGTAAAAATATTTTCCGAAACTTAGAAATCTTGACTTTACCTTGTGAATACATTCTTTCCCTAATGATGCTGTATATTAAGAACCAAGATAAATTCAGTACTAATCAAGACATTCATCATTTTAATACAAGACATAAATCAGATCTTCATCTACCCTCTGTTAGTCTAAGCTGTTTTAAAAAAGGAGTTCGCTATTCATGTATAACAGTCTTCAATGCACTGCCTAATAATCTTAAAGAATTGAAGAACAACGAGAAAAGGTTCAGAAAAGAATTAACCAAATTTCTACATACTCATACCTTCTACACAATTGATGAATTGTTTATGCTTGTGAATTGAATTATTCTACTTAAATGACATGTATAATTTTATATAGCTCAACTAAAATATGTTTTTATATTGACTTAATCTGTTTACTATGTATTGTATTTTTTGTTTAGCATAACTGATGAATTGTATGTACTGTATACGTCAACTGATGAATTGTTTAAACTTATAAATTGAATTAATCTACTTCATATGAATTGTATAGCTTAACGAAAATAAGTTTGTAAATTGAACTAATTTGATTGTATATGTTTGTATAGTTTGGCTGATGAATTGTATATGTTCTTAAAATGATTACTAGTCTGTGTAGCTCTACTGATGAATTGTATATAGACCTACTGTAAATTGAATGGTAATATGTATAGCTCAACTGATGAATTGTTTATGATTATAAATTGAATTAATCTACTTGATATTAATTGCACAAATTTGTATAGCTTAATGAAAGTATGCTACTTTGTATTGTATATATTTGTATAGTTTTGGCCGATGAATTGTATATGCTTTAAATTGAATAGTAATCTATATAGCTCTACTGATAAATTGTTTGTGTTTGTAATTTGAAGTAGTTTGCATGATATGTATTATCAATTTCTGTATATCACAACTGGTTGAATTGTTTATACCTTAAATTTAATTAAATTGTTTTGTATTATAATATAGCTCAACTTATGAATGATCGTTTGCGTTTGTAAATTTAATAATCTGATTGGCTATGTATTGTATACTTTTAGTAGAGCCATCGATGTAGCTCAGTCGGCAGACTCGCTGGGTTGCTGTTCCGGAGCTGCGTTCGGGCTTGGGTTGGATCCCCCTTTGGACTTTGGTTTCTTCCGAGGTTTTCCACAGCCGTGGGACTGAAGCCGGATGGTCTATGGCGAGTCCTTGGCATCAACACCTTTGATTGATTACCCCCTTTGATTTGATTACCTGGTTGGGTTTTTCCGAGGTTTCCCCCACC
The DNA here is from genome assembly GCF_040183065.1 of Periplaneta americana. NCBI lineage: Eukaryota > Metazoa > Arthropoda > Insecta > Blattodea > Blattidae > Periplaneta > Periplaneta americana. Next base: position 174,758,069 of record NC_091119.1, on the reverse strand, counting down.
GAAAAGGCAAATGCCGGGTAATATTTTGGCGAATCCTCGGACCTCATTTCATCTCACTACATCTCGCCAAAATGTAAAAAAAAAAAAAAAAAAAAATTGTACAACATTGTAAAAATTTTAGAAAATTACTAAATTGTAAAACTATAAAACTTTGTAAAAATTGTAATTGTAATATTGTAAAATGTTGACATGTTCCACATCTTAAAGCTTCATTGCTCATGTAAGATCTATGGAATAAAATAAATGAATGAATGAATGAATTAAGCTTCGTGACTGTATATACTAGACTGTGATACAGTCACGAAGCTCAATAGGTAGCAAATATGCAACCATAGATAGTTGCTAACCACTAGGATTGCTACTATCGCCTCATCACTGACAATACGAAATAGTACCGGCACAGTCTATTGTTCCTGGCACCCTCACAACTCAAGCTTCGTGACTGTATATACTAGACTGTGATGTCACTATGACCCAGCACTGCGACCTGCTAGATTATTACACTTACGTGATTTCTAACCCACACCGGCTGACTACACTAATGTTCACAGAGAATCCATGTTTCGAGCAGACAATCCCACTCATATCTTTATTGACATGGTTATAATTTCCAATAATTTATTTAATTTTACAGATAATATATTACTGGAATTTTCAGTTCATAACTTATCGTACAACAGTAATCATTCTTTGTATTTTTATAAGGGGGAAATGAAATAATCTTTGAGATTTAAAGGGATGATTGGTACACTTATGGGTATATGTACGTGAACGACCACAAATATTATTAGAAAATGTGGGCTCTAAGTTTCTAAAATTTTATAAGAAAATGAACTCACAATTGGACAAAAATTACAAGATACCAGAACAAGACTTATTAGAACTTAAATATCTGATAAAAGTATAAAAAGGATTACTAATAATATTTTTCAAATCAGTTTTATTTAAAGTATGGAAAAAAAAAAAAAAACAAAAATATTCTGCAGTTACATCATTTGGTAACCACAACATTGTTATGCTCTGACATCTTTAATATTTTTTCCTGCTTGTAATAAACACTTATTTCTGAAAAGTAGACTACTCTCAGACATGTGGAGCTGTTTATTTTAATATAACTAATTTTTTATTTGTCCTATATAAAATATATTAAAATTTACATAATATTTTGTGATCTAATTTTTCTATTTTCAAGGAAATGGGCATTATTGTAGTCTACGTTTTGCATAAATGCATGTTAAATCAGTGTACAAAATTTCATAATTATATCTGTAATGGTTGTGAAGTTATGAAATAATATGTGTGAAAATTTTCAAATTTTAGAAAATGTAACTTAAAGTGAAAGGTGAATTCTAAAAAATATTATTAGTAACCTTTTTTATACTTTATCAGATATTTAAGTTCGAATAAGTCTTGTTGTGGTACCTTGTAAAATTTGTCCAATTGTGAGTTCATTTTCTTGTAAAATTTTAGAAATTTAGAGCCTACATTTTCTAATAATATTTGTGGTCGTTCACGTACATATACCCTTAAATGGATAGAAAAACTGTATTACGTTTTGTAATTAAATTTACGGTTAATTCTAGACCGCTCGGAAAAAGGCTATAAGTCAAAAAATGGCCAAAATAAGATAAGTCAATATTATGTTGCACCATGACATGTTCTACAGATTGGTATAAACAATATAAGTAAAATAATATAATAATTCAATTAAAATACAATCAGTTTTCTAGTATGTAACATTAGCAAACAGTAAGACTGTAAACCATTAAATTGCTTATACTGAAAAGTTGTATATTTTGACTTATTCTCTTATTCTTATGCTTAGATTCGAACAGAAGAGCAGATATTGTAGCCATCCACAGGACTCAATCTAAGGGATTAGTTCTTGATCCTAAAATCCGGTTTGAGAGGGATGCCCTGCAGGCACAACACGTTGATGAGGAGAAGAAATCCATTTATGAGTCCTGCATCCCTTATCTAAGTGAGAAAAATAACATTCCCACTAGTCGGTGGAGTGTTTCTGATCTTTTGTTTGGTGCACGTGGCACACTTCCTAAATTCACATGTGATATTTTAAAAGCACTCGGTCTCCGATTTTTTTAAATTCAAAAAATTTTGTTGGATATTCTTAAGGATTCAATCAAAATATTGCATTACCATTTATATTTTGGCCATTGATGATTGTGTTGGGTTTGCATTTCTCTGAATTTTTTACTGTCTTTCTAAATTATTCTGTAGTGCTTTTATTCTGGATCTTTATGGTCACCCTCATTGAGGGCAGATTATTTTCTTTAAATATTTATATGTGTAATTTTGGTTATTTAATTTTCCTACCAATTTTTTTATTGTTATATTAAAATTATAGGATATATTAACCTGTTGTATCTTTTAGTTGGTTATTTAACGACGCTGTATCAACTACTAGGTTATTTAACGTCAATGAGATTTGTGATAGCGAGATGGTATTTGGTGAGATGAGGCCGAGAATTCGCCATAGATTACCTGGCATTCACCTTACGGTTGGGGAAAACCTCGGAAAAAACCCAACCAGGTAATCAACCCAAGCGGGGATCGAACCCGCGCCCGAGCGCAACCTCAGGCCGGCAGGGAAGCGTCTTAACCAACTGAGCCACGCTGGGTGAATTTAAGGTTTAATGAAGATTCTCCACGAGCATTGGCTATTTTAAATAAAAATACTCGTACATTTATACAGCTGCGATCGACTCCTTTTCCTTCCTAGCAGTAATACTAATCATAATCCACTACGGTTTAACTTAACCGAGACTCTGTAATACGGCACGTTGAGTTAACTCCTGGTTAGGTTCAACTTAGGTTTAATATCTGTGGCCGGGAGGAAGAAAGTCTTAAGTCAATTTTTTTTAATGAGATTTTTATATATACTGAAAGCGGAAACAATTCTCTACAATCTGGTAAAACGGCAAAAGTCAAATTAGACTCCTGACTGGATTTATAGAGCGTTACCAAATGTCCAAAGTACTTTTTGAATCGAGCACACACAGAATAAAGGACTTAAAAACATTTAATACTTTATTGCTTACAAACCATCACATGTTTTCTTTCCATGCTTCCCTATTAAAAAGGTCTAAATTGTATTTTAACCATTTTATCACATACTGATGCCCTTTCCTTTTAAAACTTTAAGTACCAGGGTAAACAGTCCTATAATTTTTGAGACCCATTTTGCATTCCTAATAATTTGCATTTCTCATTTATTTTGACATGAAAAAGGTCTTATGTTTAATAGTCCCTTCTACTCCGTTTGGCTTCTAGCCTTAAAAGGGCTTAAGTGCGGTTATTTTTGGAAATAATCAAGAAAATGGTTAAATGAGCAAATAACCTATTTTAGAAGAAATATAAACAAATAATATCCAGGAAAAATCTCTTAATTAAAAAAACTCTATAATTGACACCAATTTCAATCTTTCTACTGCTTTCCTGAGAAAGTATAAAATTTTCACCTAAGACCTTTTTCCTCCCGCCCACAGATATAATCTTTAGATCAGCTGTATTTATCCTATAAATGGGCCTAAGTGGCTTGTATGTGTATAGTGTACTCGTCTGAAGCCATATATTATTTTAAGCTGTCAGTCAACCGGTTGTTTCTCTAGTATGAATTTAATTATCTTTCCATCTACGAACATTGCAGTATTCGGGCTTTTATTATTATTACTACTACTACCATCACTACCACTACTGTTATCATGTAGCAATTTTGTGATATCCCTATGACGTGTGCATATACAAGAGGAAGTTGTTTCTGAACGAGCAATCAAATAATTCCACTCCGCAATTGCTGTACATTCTGCTCGCCTGAACATGTTCCAGTTTAATCCGCCATTTTATCACGTCATACCACACAATTTTGAATTCGATGTGTCACCACAACATTTACAAAATGTGTTGAGGATTTAAAGCGAACGTGACTGCCGTCACCGCAGTGTGTGGCGACAATATGTTCCATGATAATGAAATAATTAGGGCCATAACATGGCGTCCATTCCTGAAGAGTTAGTATTATAACTACATTCGCCGTAACTATTTCGGGAACCGCGCTACTGCGTGTGATGTTCATTTCAAAGACAGGTAAAGTACGGAAACACAAATACGACTACAAAATTATGCGTTCAGATGAAAACAACACTACAGATTAAAATTTTAGGTCTAATATATACAGGGTATTCCTTTATTGTGTACTACAGTGCGTTCGTTGCTCGGCCGGACCGTTACGCGGCGACCTTGGACTGGGTGAAATCGGCGCTCCTGCCGCCAGAGTAGCGTTGTAGCTACCGCTGACCGCTGGATCTGTCGTGAGGGAAAGGCGTCTGTGCGCGTGTTGTGAGTAAAATTGTGTTTCTCGTGGTGATAAAGTATCTACATTGAAAGACACTCTTTCAGCTTTCCCAATGGCGGGACTGCCTCATTGGACAAAGCATAATAAACATATTGAGTGAAAACAAAAACAGACCACAAAAGAGAAAGGAGGGGAACGAACAAAAGGGAAAATTAAGTACAGGAAAGATAATAGCAAGCATATAACAGGCCTAAAACATAGTAAACAAACAGATTAGATATTCGAGGAAAATTCTCCCTTTTTAGGAAACAAAGTACAGATGGTATTTTAAAATGGCAAGTGATCCTCTGATAGCGGCAAGGGAAACATCACGAATGAAGTCGTTGTTCAGCTGGAACTTCTTGCAGAAACTGACAAAGAGGCGAGGTATTGTGCCCCTACAGATTAAAATTTTAGGTCTAATATATACAGGGTATTCCTTTATTGTGTACTACAGCGCGTTCGTTGCTCGGCCGGACCGTTACGCGGCGACCTTGGACTGGGTGAAATCGGCGCTCCTGCCGCCAGAGTAGCGTTGTAGCTACCGCTGACCGCTGGATCTGTCGTGAGGGAAAGGCGTCTGTGCGCGTGTTGTGAGTAAAATTGTGTTTCTCGTGGTGATAAAGTATCTACATTGAAAGACACTCTTTCAGCTTTCCCAATGACGGGACTGCCTCATTGGACAAAGCATAATAAACATATTGAGTGAAAACAAAAACAGACCACAAAAGAGAAAGGAGGGAAACGAACAAAAGGGAAAATTAAGTACAGGAAAGATAATAGCAACCATATATCAGGCCTAAAACATAGTAAACAAACAGATTAGATATTCGAGCAAAATTCTCCCTTTTTAGGAAACAAAGTACAGATGGTATTTTAAAATGGCAAGTGATCCTCTGATAGCGGCAAGGGAAACATCACGAATGAAGTCGTTGTTCAGCTGGAACTTCTTGCAGAAACTGACAAAGAGGCGAGGTATTGTGCCTCTAGTGCCAATCATTAGCCCGACTACTTCAATGGAGGTGAGGTGATATTTCTCCAAATAGAATGGAACTGTGGGTTCATAAATTCTGCATTTTTCTGAGTGGACTTCAGCGGGCTGTTGTTCCTGTGCCTCGAACCTGACTGTCGGGTCGATAATGTATGCTGATGTGGAGCCTGGTGGAATGGCAAGCATGTCAATTCGCCGACAGGATCCGTCTTGAGAGATGCCATGGACTTCTTCGTGCACAGTGAGACCTTTCTTCCTCAAGGCTTCGGCAATCATGGACCTGATTCTGTGATGTCTAGAGTTCCGCAGTGTCTCGCTGAAAGGACAGGCACCCAAAACATGGCCAAGAGTTTCAATCTCACTGACGCAACGACGACAGTGGTTGAGTACACTTTAGAACAACGTATTTTTCTCTATGATGCGTATGTAAAATACTCTTCTGCAAGAAGGTGTCGAAGAGAATTTGAACATCTGTTTGCAGGTGTTCGAATTCCTAGCAGGACAACTATTCATGACCTTGTTAATAAAGTCAGAAGTACAGGATCTTTTTTGAACAAGAAACGTGTTCAACAACGCCGTGTACTGACAGAAGAGAAGCTTGACGAATTAGGAGCCCGGTTAAAGCTCTCACCCCGCAGATCACTGCGACGTTTAGCATAAGAGGTTAACATTTTCAAGACGTCAGCTTTTGTGGCAACGAAACTTCTGAAACTTAAGCCGTACAGGGTAACTGTAATTTATGCTTCACAAACACAAGATCTTGTATGTAGGGTTATTGCAATTGGTTTGTGCAGTCCGTTCATAATGGTGACTTGGACCCACTTTTAACGTTCTTCACTGATGAAGCGTGGTTTCATCTTCACGGTCACGTTTCTACTCAGAACAATAGATACTGGGCTACCGAAAATCCCCATATTATCCATGAAGTTCCTCACCACGCTGCAAACGTTGGGTTTGGTTTGCAGTGACTGCAAGTAGAATTATCGGTCCCATATTTTTCGACACAACAGTTGATTCACACGTTTATGTAAGTTCAATTTTAAATAATTTTTTTCCGCAACTAAGAAGAAATGAACGACTGAGTGGCTGGTTTCAGCAGGATTCAGCTACAGCGCACACCGCTGCGAATTCTATGCATGAATTGCGAAGTGTATTTGGTGACAGAATAATTAGTCGAGGATTGTGGCCACCTCGTTCCCCTGACCTATCTCCATGCGATTTTTATTTATGGGGAACGTTAAAGAATAAAGTGTATGCATCAAATCCGCACACGTTACAAGAATTGAAGGACAACATCACGAGAGAAATACAGGCAATCAGTCAACATGAACTTTTGTTTTCGGAGATATAGAGAATGCGTTCGAGTTGAAGGTCATCACTTTCAACATCTGTTGTTATGCAGGTAAGCCTAATGTTAGTAGAGTAGTTAGTGTTCCGTACCCATGACTTGCCGGTCGTTCACGTGTAACTCTGGGGGCAGGCGGGCCAATCCTCACCCAGTCCAAGGCCGCCGTGGAGCGGTCCGGCCGAGCTACGAACAAACTATATTTTAAACATGTTCATCGTGTTATGCATTGTCGGATTACGGGCCTCTAGAAATCTAAAGTTGCATGTGGTTTCTTCAAGACGATACTCCCGCACTCTACGACAGCAGAGAGACAAAATTTGAACATGAAATTTCCAGGTCGATGGATTGAGAGAAATGGACCTGTTCAGTGGCGAGCAAGATAACCCGATCTCACAGTTTGTGATTTTTGGTTTTAGATTCATGTAAAGAGTTTCGTGTATGCTGAAAGACATCCCACCGGAGACCACTTGTGAAAATGAATTCAGGACGACCTCCATCGTGCTGGATGTAGAGTTGATCAAAGTTGCAAGGATTTCTGGCAAAGACTGGCACGCCTGTGCTGCTATTTTAATGGTGGACATTTTGAACACTTGGTACGATAAAACAAATTGTGACAATGAACATTTACGTGTTCAGAAACGACATCTTTCATTGACACTTTCCCTTTGTCATGTCTCTGTAACTAGACAATTAGTTCATATGACAATTTTTGTTTATTTGCAAAAGTATAACACGATGCACATGTTTAAGGCACACAATAATGATGGACACTAGTATATACAGGGTGAACCATAAGTAACGTCATTAATTTCTGGGGGTTATTCTTTGAGATATTTCAAACAAAAAAGATTAATGCAATTATGCTTGTTTTTGCTTCCTTTACGAGAAAAAAATTATGTGAAACATTTCATATCTAGCGTATTTTGGGAAATCTACTGAATTAATTTCCGATATGCTCAGTCAATTTAAGAGAGTAGTGTATTATGATAATAAATGATAGTTCTATCCTGAAATTTGGTCCGAAAAATGTAAGTTTTCCTTTTGAAAATGAATTTTAAATGTTACATTAGTAGGATCAAATTTCTGCACATTTAAACTAATATTCTTTGAATGGCTTTCCCAAAACAAGCTATGAAATGTCTCATACAAAACACTTTTTATCTCGAAAAGAAGCAAAAACGATCACAATTGTATTAAATTTTTTGTTTGCAATATCTCAAACTACTAACATTTATTTAAAATCGTCCGTCCTCAAGTGAGATTGACCACTGGGATCCGGAATTAACAAACATAAAAGATAAAGGAAGATGAAGCGAGTAAAATAATTATTCGATTTGTACATTAAAACAAAAATTTATATGTTGACATATAAATGGTAGTGTACAATTTAAACAGAGGCCTTCAGAATTTCCATTACAATCTTCTGAACCTCATAAAATGGAATTTTAAAAGATTTAAGCACATTACGTGTAAATTTTGGTAAACTACTCTGCCTGCCTGCGTCTAATTTTGCTTTCCTGGAGATTAAACATATGTTCTTATAAACTTTAAACAAAGTAATTTTTTTTTTTGTGTAACATTTTACTTTTCTGAAGACTAAGCATGTATTCTTAGAACCTTCAAGCAAAAGTAAAAAAAATAATTTTGTGTATAATTTTGCTTTCCTGGAAACTAAACATGTATTCTTAGAACCTATAAGCAAAAGTAAAGAGATTATTTTTGTGTATCATTTTTCTTTCCTTGAAAGTAAGCATGTATTCTTACAAGCTTTAAAAAAATTATAAATTTTATTTTGTGTAACATTTTGCTTTCCTATATACTAATCATGTAGACTTAAATCTTTGAGCAAGATAAAACTATTATAGAATAGATGAAAGGAGACAGACGGACGGAGACAGACATGAAAGGAGATAGACGGACGGACGGAGACATACAGACAGACGGACGGAGACATACAGACAGACGGACACATACAAACAGACGGACGGCGACATACAGAGAGACAGACGGAGATATACAGAAAGAGACGGACGGAGACATACAGACAGACGGACGGAGACATACAGAGACAGACGGAGACATACAGAAAGAGACGGACGGAGACATACAGACAGACGGACGGAGACATACATACAGACGGACGGAAACATACATACAGACAGACGGACGGACGGAGACAGACATACGGACGGAAGGAGACATACAGACGGAAGGAGACATACAGACGGACGGAGACATACAGACGGACGGAGACATACAGACGGAGAGATGGGCGGACGGAGACATACAGACGGACGGAAACAGACGGACAGATGGATGGAGACAGACAGATAGAAGAAAATCTGCAAAGAGATTATCATAAACATCATAAATGAATTTAGTTTTCGGAGCTCGTAATATGTAGCCTATAATAAAAAAAGTATGTGTTATCTATAATGCATCTTATTCTGCTGTCTCTTTCGCTTCAAACGGTTTAAAATTGCAGCTTAGCGAAATGCCTTTTGTTAGCTTCGCGCTCGACTACAGACACAGGAGGTTTGACTAAAAGGCGTATGTAATTACGTTCCAAATGAATATTAATAGAATTTGCGTGTAATGTTACCACTTGTACGAAATGATTGAGGTAATTATGCGGTTTGTGCACGTGGCAGTCTTCCAAAGCCCCCTCCAGTGATTATCCCAACGACCGCCGTTAACGGATCTCCCAATGTCTGGGATCAATCTTCGCGCTAACGGTATTCTGCCGCCTGCGCTGATCCTCCCATTTCCGCAAGTATTAAATTGTTTTGCGGAATATCATTGCAACGTCAACAGCAATAATTAATTTATAAAGCAACATTGTTTCAGTCACTAAACATTAAACATTACCATGATTTTTAAGGGACAACTATACTGAAATTTCCAAGTTTCTTATTTTTAAGGGTTCACAATAGTGAAATCAATAACTACCATACTTATGAAGTTAGATTCACCAAATTAATTACAAATATAGAAAATTTCATTCGTCTATGATAAGTGGTTTACATTTTATAACATTTTATTAAAATAATGAATCGCGTTTTATAAAAACTTCCTTGCGCCACAATTTACACTATTTTTAACTAATATTCACTTATACGGATACTTATATACATGGGATCAAAACCTACTATAGGATGTTGCTGTAAAATTAATTAGTAAATTAGTAGAATGTTTTATTATAAAAGAATAGAAAGTGAAAATATTAATGATAATAAAAAACTCCTAATAATTTACCGATTCACTATAGCCAAAAACTCAAAACTCAAAACTCAAGGGACTTCTTATATACAGCTATTCAAAATATTTTATTAAGATACTAGCCGTACCCGTGCGCTCCGCTGCACCCGTTAGAAATAAATATAAAGTAATTACATAATTAAAATAGGACATTTGATCCAGGGAACATTCGTGTTTGACAGAAGGATAAATCGTTTAATATGTTACTTAATTTAAATTGCATCCAAATAATTAAAATGCGATCATTTTGGTCCAGAGACACTCAAATGGTGCAATGACAATTCCTTTAACATGTTTCTTAATTTTTATTACATGCATCCATAGTTTAATGAAGACTGACATTATTTAGATTTAATGTGTATATTTTATTTTACTTGTTATAGGTTTCCATTGAATTATGGTAATAATTTAATTTTAACCCTTGTTTTCTACGTATTCAGTAAATGGCGCTTGGCCCACTATGGTTCTGAACCCTTCAAATAACTTAAAATTATATTATATAATATACATATTATATTATATTATATATTATATTAAATTATATTATATTATATATTATATTATATTATATTATATTATACTATATTATATCAGATGTTACTGTAATAACATTATAGCATTATGTCCATCTAGAGAAACTACAGTTTCCAATGGTGAAATAATAATTAATTATAAAAATCGGTTAATTTAGCTTCCGATATTACTTCATACAAACACACAAACATTCTCTGTAGGCTCTCTTTCATAGCTTTTGATTGTTGCTGTCCAAGGCTCCTTATAGACGAAGTCATTTGTTTTTTAATTCATTACACGGCCTTAGATGGCAGTTATTTTAATTTTAAAACTCATTTATCTCATTAAATATCAGTCCTATCAAAATTTTTCAAGGAATAAAACTTATCGGAAATTATTTTTAAAGAAACTTTTGTTATGTAACATTTTTCACAAAAGCAATAATAAGCGAGATATTTCGATTTATTTAATTCAGGCCCCTTATAACCCCCCCCCCCTTTTAAATAATGTATTTTGAATGCCATATAGCCTAAAATCTAAGTTACAACGAACTTAATTTATATTCCAATTTTCATCGAAATCCGTTCAGCCATTATCGCGTGAAAAGGTAACAAACATAGACAGACAGACAGACATACAAACAAAAATTTCAAAAATGTGATTTTCGGTTTCAGGGTGGTTAATTATGTATGTTAGGACCAATTATTTTTGGAAAATCGAAAATTACCAGAAACATTTCGGCTACAGATTTATTATTAGTATAGATTAATAAATACAAACCATTAGTGATGGAGGAAATAAATTAAATACCGATATATTGATATTGCAATATATTGCAAACCTAATTTCAATAATATATATATCTTGCAGAAAATATATAGATATATCGAACGATTATCAATATATCGTTAATCCGTAAGAAAATTGCATTTTCAGGTATACATTTATTGTATCACAATAAAATTACTTAAATTTTAATATTCCTTTTTGCCACTGAAATTAACATCATAACAGTCAAAAGCATAAATGTAAAATTGTGACAATAAACAATACGTTGTCAATAACTTACCATATGATGTAGGTCTTAATCTAAATAAAAAATTTCTGGAGGTAAGGTGAGCTTAAATATATACCTAGTGGGAAAGGGTGAAGTGTACTCTACATGGTTGAGTATTTCATATTGGAACACGATTCAATTATTCTAATTTTATATAGGATTCAATCCAGGACACACATAATGCTCTTTTCTACCTAAGAACGTAATCATTTTTAAATGTAAGTAAACAGAACTTGTAATAATTTTTTAATATAAGAAACCCGTACGTAGAACGTTTGAACAAACTTCACAGTTGAATTGATATAATCCTTCTATAGTAAGTTCCCATTGCAAGTTATTGTTACACTCCAACATTCCAAACAACAATGGTGATGATGATAGGGATAGAATTTTTATCCACTAAAAGATATAATAAGAAAACAGTACTAGGAATCCTAGTAATAAACAAAATAAAAGTTTTGATACCCGTTTTGAGGTCAGACGATTCCCTTTCAGGGTGGGAGTTGCTCCTACCTTAGAGAACATTAATAACAATATTAAAACAGTAGTAGATAAAAATCTCCCGTGTATCTCACGTTCACACACGTTACATTTTGAATTTGGTTCTACATATGAGACAGTTTGAATTCGAATTCCAGTCCAGCCAATTAGAACACGGTACTGAGTGAGGTTGCACAATTATGTAACTGTCCGCTTTCAGTAGCGCCGTCTCTCGGGAATTATCGGATTTTGTTGTTGTTGTTGTTAATGATAAAATAATTCCACAAAAAAAAAAACGATAAATTTATGAGAAGACCGATATATTATACGATATATTGAATCAAAATTTCGATACCGATATATCACTATATCGAAACGAAAATATCGGTATTTCGTAAAAACCGAAATATCGTTCCCACCTTTACAAACCATTTATCATAGAGGGATGAAGTTTTGTACACGATATTATTAACCAGATACACCAGAGATAAAATGTTTGTAAATTTAGCTTTAGAAACATGGAAGTTGTGTCCCCATTACGCAGAAAGTTTGAGATAGAGGAAACATTGTGCGGGTAATAAGATTTTGTAAGTTTATCCTGAAATCGTAAAAATGGTAACATGACGCTATTAACCGTGGTATTAATGAATGTAATAATTAGTAATAATATTAATAATAATAATAATAATAATAATAATAATAATAATAATAATAATAATAATAATGATGATGATTAGAACCCGGATGTTAGGCAAAATGTCTTTTTTAAACTGCGTGTATGTATGAAAAACCTATTAAAGATAAACACGTTTGCACACATTTGGGGACGATAGGTCCAATTTTTATTTTGCCTTTTTAACTTCCGTTGGCTATTTTAAGGTTAAATGCCTTTTTTTTAGCCTTTTACGTCGTTATTATACATTTTCTATATTTTCAATGCATTTAAAATAAACCGCACATAAATTATATCAAAAAACAAAAAAGAACGGTTGTACAAATTAAAAATATATATTCACCTCACACAAATATTTGCTGAGAATCTTATTCTCCAGCAATACATATGTTTCCATCAAGTCGTAAACGTTTCTCCCCTACCGACTCCATCTTTCATGTCACTTAACAAAGATGTCTGAACAGTATAACCCTCAGTGCTTAGGTCATTTCGGGGGTTTACCACCGAAAGAAAGGGGATGAGGGAAGTATTAAAAGCAAGTCTCCAGGTCCCGTTACTGTTGTCGCTTGCACGCACAAGTCACGCGTACTTTGAAGTCTCTAATCCCTTCTCACTCCCCTCTTTTTGAGACAATACACAGTTAGTTTTTCCCGATCTCTGAAGGAAAGTAGAGACAGTCCATCTGAAATAAGTTGTTTTAAGTTTGCTCCAATCACTTCAGTAGAAGTAGAAACATCTTTTTCCACCATGAAAAACGTTCTCTCTGACAGGCGGCTCACTATGACAGTTGACAACTTTAAAAAGCATCTTGATGTGACATATAATCAAGGAAAGTGAGTATCGTATGGGATAGTTTATTAAGTATTTGTCTATTTTTTTGTCTGTTTCCATGAATAATAAATGCCTATTTCACCGCATATTTTTACTATTTTTAGTGCTTATATGCCTAAACATCCAGGCTCTAATGATGATGATGATGATGATGATGATGATGATGATGATAATAATAATAATAATAATAATAATAATAATAATAATAATAATAATAATAATATACGCCAAAAGTTTCGAACATCACTATCTACAGCGATGCAAGGCCTATTATTTTATGTTCGAAGGCGTCCTATATACTTTCTCAATATAGGTAGTCTTTCTTCAGTTGCACAAACTTTCGCTACCGGTGTGGCACCTTCTTCAGAACCTTCTGCAACCACATTTTCGGAGTGTCTAATACCCACGCCAGGAGAGCTGCTTCCAGTTCGTGAAAGGCTGCAAAATGACGTCCGCGCAGAGGTTTCTTCAAGGTCCGGAACAGGTAATAATCAGTAGGAGACAAGTCTGGATAGTACGGAGATGCGTCAGTACCTGGAACCCCATTTTTGCAATGACGGTGGTCGTTTCGCATGGACATGAAGTCTGCTGGATCTTGGTCGTGGCGTCGCAGGAGGTCTCTGCTCATGTCCTTACTGTGTAATTTTTGTTGTCCAGTCAAAGATTTGGGGACCCACCTGGCAGACATCTTCCCCATCTTCAGGTGATCATGCACAATGCGCTGTAGGGTGTTTCTGGTAAATCCTGTGGCCTCCTCCATTGCAGAGGACGTCATGCAACTCTTCTGTAGCATGACCTGCTCAACCCGCGCGATATTGGTTGGAGTTGTCACCGTCACTTTCCGTCCCGAACTGTTTTCCTTCTCTGTTGACATGCGTCATTTTTTTTTCCAGCCGTCCACCCAGTTATACACGGGTTATGGAAAAGCATGGATAAACCGTAATTGAAGAGTCCACTGCAAGAATGATGGATGTCATTTGGAATACATTTTGCAGGAGAAGCAAATGAAAGTTTGAAATGCTTAGCGCTCAAAGCTTAACTGTGATTTTCCGATCATTACTGGACAATGACTATCAGTGTTAATGCCATATAACTCTCTATGCACATTCTATATGTCTTAAGCTATGCATTGACAGTCTCGGTTCATTTTCTACAAGAAAGCGACATCCATCATTCTTGCAGTGGACTCTTCAATTTTGAATGCACATCATTACCGCACATACTATTGCTCCAAAAGACTATGTCGGTATGGGAAACCGATCTAGAACAGAGTATGTGTGTGTTAGGGTGAGTGATGTTCGGGCAGCCGTCAGCATGGTCTGCCCGGTCCGACAGAATTCAGGCCAAGCCGTCAGTCGATACTTCTTTCACGGTCCAACTGTGGATACAACATGTCGATCGCTACTCCGACACATGCCGGCGTCAAATTGCAAAGAAATTCTCTTACGGTGATTTGGTGCTTACCCCTGTGTTCGCATTTCATCCCTGACACCACACATTGCGGCCAAGGCTTCGTGTTTCCCCCTGCCGCTTCAGATAATTACAGAGCAAAGCATTTAGTGTGAATCGGAACAGCACCGGGCTATTTCAGCATTACGCGTTTGAGATTCTAAATTATAATTTCACATTTGTTTGATTAGCATTAATTATACGCCATCTGTAACTTATTGTATCCTTATGAGGATGTACGTAAATGAATAAATACATAAATGAATGAATGAATAAATAAATAAATAAATAAATAAATGATTAAGAAAATAAGTGAATAAGGAAATGAGTAGGTGAGTAAGAGAATGAGTAAATAAATAAATAAATAAATAAATGAATGAATAAGTACGTGGTTAAGTGAATAAGTATTCGTAAATAAATAAATAATCAAGAAGAAAAATAAATAAGAAAATACGCAAGTGAATTAGTGAATAAGCAAATAAGTAAATAAATAAATAAATAAATAAATAAATAAATAAATAAATAAATAAATTAATTAAGTCCGTGAACAAGCAAATGAGTAAGTTAGTGAGCGAGTGAGTGAATAAATAAATAAATAAATAAATAAATAAATAAATAAATAAATAAATAAATAAATAAATAAGTAAATAAATGATTAAGAAAATAAGTGAATAAGGAAATGAGTAAGTAAGTGAGTAAGAGAATGAGTAAATAAATAAATAAATAAATAAATAAATAAATAAATAAATAAATAAATAAAGTCAGTTAATAAGCAAATAAGTTAGTGAGTGAATAAATAAATAAATAAATGAATAGAGAAACAAAAAAATAAATAAGTAAATAAATAAATAAGACAATAAATAAAAAAATAAATGAATAAGTACTCGTAAATAAATAAATAAAGAATCAAGAAAATAAATAAATAGGAAAATACGTACGTGAATAAGTGGATAAGCAAATGAGTACATAAAAAAATAAATAAATAATAAATAAATAAATAAATAAGTAAATAAATGATTAAGAAAATAAATGAATAAGGAAATGAGTAAGAAAATGAGTAAAGAAATAAATAAATAAATAAATAAATAAATAAATAAATAAATAAATAAATAAATAAATAAATAAATAAATAAATGAATAAGCACGTGATTAAGTGAATAAGTATTCGCAAATAAATAAATAATCAAGAAGAAAAATAAATAAGAAAATGCGCAAGTGAATAAGTGGATAAGCAAATGAGTAAATAAATAAATAAATAAATAAATAAATAAATAAATAAATAAATATGTAAGAAAATAAGTGAATAAGGAAATGAGTAAGTGAGTGAGTAAGAGAATGAGTAAATAAATAAATAAATAAATAATAAATAAATAAATAAATAAATAAATGAATAAGTACGTGATTAAGTGAATAAGTATTCGTAAATAAATAAATAATCAAGAAGAAAAATAAATAAGAAAATACGCAAGTGTATAAGTGGATAAGCAAATGAGTAAATAAATAAATAGATAAATAAATATGTAAATAAATTGTTAAGAAAATAAGTGAATAAGAAAATGAGTAAGTGAGTAAGAGAATGACTAAATAAATAAATAAATAAATAATAAATACATAAATAAATAAATAAATAAATAAATAAATAAATAAATAAATAAATAAATAAATGAAATTTGGAACCTAGTGCCTGTAATACACTACGCTAGTATTAATTGTGATTATATCAAGTGTCACAATTTACACGCCATGATTCTGACGCTATATTTTTATCCAAGATATTGCTCAAGTATGAAGTGTTCGCATTTGATCTCTCCGAATATTTCACATGCGTGAATACAAGTGACGTCACTACCACCAATTACTGCCGACATGTTGCTCGCAAACAAAGAACG
Organism: Periplaneta americana; assembly: GCF_040183065.1. Taxonomy (NCBI): domain Eukaryota; kingdom Metazoa; phylum Arthropoda; class Insecta; order Blattodea; family Blattidae; genus Periplaneta; species Periplaneta americana. The sequence goes on along the minus strand of NC_091119.1, from coordinate 174,741,229 downwards.
CTGCTCAATCACGTGTTCGCATGATAACATGGCTGCCGCTCCTTTGAAGTGAATTGCGTGATGATGTCAAAAGTTGTTATTCAGTATGATTCTGGCTGACGTCGGTACTATACAGGAGATTGGGTTGCAAGAATACACAGAAAGAGGAGGGACTTGGTTCCAGAGCAATAGCGGGTTCCATCAAGGCATTGAAACGCTTACGTGCATGCCAATAAAGCAGGACACTAACACACCGACCATGTAAATCAGTATATTCGCTTTCCTTTACAAAGTTTATCAACTACCATCAATAGGTCTACCACAGGCTGTGTGAATGTATGGACTATGTTTTTGGCTCTTGATATCAATGTTATTATCAGGGTTAGGAAGTTCATGATCTAAAAACTCTTGTAGGACTTAATATGCATGCAACTATGATCTTAAAATGAGCGAAATATGCACGAATACATGCACTAAAATGCCTAAATATAGTAATATATTCATACATCCTTACATATATTGTTGCGATTGGCTCCATACACAAAATAAGAGATGGATTACAATTTACCACCATTATTGTGTGCCGAATATTTCCCATGAAAAATCTTTGCCTATGATTTGACTTTCAATTATGCTAACTTCCCTTCTCTCAATTCGGTAGTTTCTTTTTAAAACAATAAACTTAATTGGCTTACAAGCAAACATTCTGATGAGGGCAGGTAAAGAAGTTAATTGTGATTTTATTTTAAAGGAATATTTTCTCAACATTTTTTTATAGAAAAGTGAATTTCTCAGATATGTCTATTTAGCAGCCTTACAGGTACTGAAACAATGTTTTCTTAAATCTAATATATAGTAAGTACGTATTACTGAAGACAGTGTATTACAAATTTTGAAAATATTCGCATGGAAAATGTTTGTAAGGAAATTAATTAACAAAGCAACTAGTGTTACATCATAAACAAAATATATGTGCCCATGTGTTGTAAAAACGTCAGCTCTATAGCTTCAGAAGATTTCGAAAAAATATTTTAATATTCTGATGATAGGAAGTTGCACACCAATATCACCTTAAAAGCATAATGCGATAAGAGTTTTGTTATGTAATATTGGTTACAGTTAAAATATATACCTAGGTAACTTTGCTTTGTACTGTAATATTGTTGGGACTGAAGCCGGATGATCTATGGCGAGTCCTCGGCATTAACGAATGAATTAGTTTATTGATTATTTTTATAAGGCTAAAGATACCATCAATATAAATTCCAACTTACCACGCCATGCTCAAGCTCGCTCTTTGCAATATAAAAATATACTTCTGTTAATAAATGGCGAAAAATTATTTCTTGATACCTCTAGCCCGGACACTGTGTATACGAATGTAAAAAAAAAAAAAAATGCAAGACGATGTCCTTCGATTTGTCAGGACGTAACAAGTTTTTGAAGCGTATCTATCAGAATGTAGGCCTACATAAAAATAACATTTTGATTGTAAGTAATACTGTATCACTCATTTTACGTTAACTGTAATAGTACATTCACCAGAATAAATATAGAGTAAAGGTTGGTAATATTGTGATACGAGTAATATTGTGATAGTTCTTTTTGAGAATTTATTACAATTTTACTGAGCGAAAGAAGGACCGGTTTTGTGCAGAAACTTGTCCAGGAACATTCCCTTAATACGTTGACGCAAAAAATCGATCTTCCTCGTCAGTAAAATTGTAATAAATTCTCAAAAAGAACTATCACAATATTATCAACTTTAACCTTACAAAATATGGAATTATATCAACTTTTACCTAAAGCTCCGAAGAATGACTATTGCCGCTACTAAGTTAAGTCCATAACTCTTAAGCTGAACACAGACGCAATTTCTAACTGATGATAATCGTAACATATGAAAATATGCATATTTAATTCCTATAAAATAGAATGTGCTTTAAATATATGAACGTTTTAAGTCGTTTTAGGTCGCGTACTGTGAATATACGTAGCAAATTTAAGTTATGAAGTATACATAATTATTCAGTTCCAATTTTATTATAATTTTATACTTTATAATATGTAATATTTTTCTTGCAACTTACATTTGTTGTCACTGTCAACGTGCACTTCTTATCGCAGGTCTTCTGATGTTAGGAGCAACATTTCGTGGGGCTGTAGGCAGTTTCGTCCATTGCTTTCCTGAAAAAGAAATAATTATAATTTTACATATGTAATTTAAATATTAAAATAAATAACCACTGAAGGGAAAGGAGTTAATATTCTTAATTCTGTACCTCAGAGCGAAAAGAATGGAATTCCAATTTTACTGATTTTGAGATAAGCACGTTATTTTGATCAGAATTTATTCCTCTATCAGTTGGAAAAATATGAAAGTGCACAAAATCCGTATTCTCTTTAAATTCAGATGTCAAAGGATGGAAGGACCACTGCTGTTCATTTATTTGCTTTTGTTTTTTTTCTCCCTGAAAAGTTATGTTTTCGTCACTTCCACCCATTTCGTTCTGAGGTACAGAATTTGAGAATTGTAACGGACACTGATCTGATTTCCGCTTGGATTTATTTCGAGATTTTCGCCAACTGTAAGGCGAATGTAAGACAATACCATAGCGAATTATCGAATTTCATCTTGGCAAATATCTCGCGATCAACAATTCCAGAGATACTAAAGAACCTTGTAGCTGATACAGTGTCGCTAAATAACCCATAAAGCAAATAGAAATATGATTCATTACATTTCCTTGCAAATACTACCTATGAGTTCAATACAGTGAAGCACCTGAAATAAACAAAGAAAAGAATTAATTATATGTTAACTCAATTACAGGGATTCTATATCCCCTGTAACTTCTATATACTTTTTGGTTCCTTTATTATACATCGATAAGCTGAGAAATGTGATTGATATTAGGGTTTCGATTCGTAGTCCAAACCTTGTATTCATCTCTAGCTATACAGGCGTTTCAAAAGTGATAGTAAAAAATCATGGATGAGAAACAAAAAAGATGAAGTAAACATGGGTCCGCAAATTAATCTTTTACGAGATAATGTCATTTTGTGCTAGTTGAAGCCAGCTGAATATTAAATACTAACTAATTCCAAGAAAAACAGTGACAATTTTATTTAATTTATCAATCACGGGACGTAAACTTATTTTGGCTTCAACACCACAGAAATGTTATTAAACCTATGCAAGAGAAACATTTTTCTTTGAACAACAGTGAAGGTTTTGGATAAAAAAGGCAGAGTAGGCTATAGTATGAACATCTTAACTGAAGAATTTCACAGCAGGTGTTCAAAATGCTGGTCATTCACTTGAATGCATCTGTTTACTGAGTGTTCATTTCAAAGTGTGTTATGACGTCACTGTTGTGAGTCGGCGATTTGAAGCGAGTTTCAGCTTTTATGTCAGAGAAGTTGCCTATTATTCAAGGCGTTCAATCTGAACTTGAAAACGTGTACGATATAACTTGAACGTCGTAGCAATAGATGGCGGTCTGTACGGTCTGTGTGCTACCATAACCTCTTTCGAACTGTATTTTGCGCGGGCAAATCGTACGCAGGGTATTTGTTATCTTTATTTTATTTTTTTGGGGTTATTTTACGACGCTGTATCAACATCTAGGTTATTTAGCGTCTGAATGATATGAAGGTGATAATGCCGGTGAAATGAGTCCGGGGTCCAGCACCGAAAGTTACCCAGCATTTGCTCGTATTGGGTTGAGGGAAAACCCCGGAAAAACCTCAACTTGCCCCGACCGGGATTCGAACCCGGGCCACCTGGTTTCGCAGCCAGACGCGCTGACCGTTACTCCACAGGTGTGGACAGGTATTTGTTATCATCGGTAACGGCAACATTCCACAACACAAATCAAATGCTCCGTGTCCATGTTGACTGTCGAAGTTAATGTCAACAAATACGTAAGTAATCGTCTTAACCCTCTCCACATAAAGAAAAAAAACTCACCTCAGTACGTGTTTCCGAACAGTTCACATTCCTGCCACTACCGGCGTTACCGTACTTATCGGTAAGTACCTTTCAGAATGAACGCCGTACTTGCCAGGCAACTTCTCTGGCTCATAGGTAATACGCCTTTGCGGAAGTGTAGGAAGATTGAATTCTCTAGGCTCACCGGCTAGCCACATGACGGCATACAGCGAGCCATGACACACTTTGAACTAACACGCAGTAGTCTCCTCCGCGAAGACTTGCGAATGAGCTCGAGCAATCCTGGGTTATTCTTCGTTTGCTGGAAGGCATCTACAATCTGATGCTACAATTCTTCAGGTGTTGTGATGCCTGTTGAGTAAACTAGACTTTTTGAATAATCTCATACACAAAAAAATCGAAAGGATTTAAATCCGGTGATGTAGGTACAGGTCCTCCTCTACCTATACACCCTTCACTATATCGTCTGTTTAGATATCGTATCTCGCTTGGAAATGGGATGGTGAGAGTGCGGCAAACATAAGCATGAATGTTGCGTCCTTACCACATGCAGGCGCTCCGTTCACTGACGGCCCCAACCAGCACAAAATGGTATCATCCCGTAAACGGTTAATTTGCGGACTCATAAATTTAAAAGTCAAGTTGTGTTCAGATAAGTTTGTGAAATATTATCATATAAATTAGTTTTTTATTTTTAGTCAATCACTTATCGTGTTATGATGGCAGAAAATGGATTCTGTTACATCTAGATAAAATGTTAATATACGTCACGAATATTTTCGACTTATTTTCAAGTCATCTTCAGGTGATAGTTTTCTAAGAAACGTACATTTGAACTAGGTGAAAATATTATTTAAACACATTTATAAGACACTAGTAAATAGTCTGACCATGCATAATAATAATAATAATAATAATAATAATAATAATAATAATAGCCTAATGTGTCCCTTGAAGGGCAAAGGCCTCCTGCTAGAGGGTAGCTCTGTTTCACTAATGCGGTGAGCTACTCCGCGTTAGGTTGTGTCTAGTGTTTCTTTGTCTGGTTGGAGTTGACTTCGCTGTCACTTTGATTAATTTGATTTCACTAACACTTTTATTACATTGAATGCACTATCACTGAGTCAACTTGGGATGTTGTTTGTGGCTGGCACTGTCTTCATTTGTAGTCGACTTCCAATTGTTCTCCATGTTCCCCTGCTTCTTGCTATTCTGGACCATTGCTGACCTGCTTGTGTTGTGTAGAAGTCTGCCCACCTCTTCCTTGGTCTGCCTCTGTGCCGGTCTCCTGTGCGCGGGTCCCACATGGTGGCTCTGTATGTCATCTTTCTTCTTTCATCCGCGCGATGTGGCCTCCCCACTTCCACTTCAATTTGTTTGCTCTTTGTGTGACGTTTGTTGTTGATGCCATTTAGGACAGCGACTCATTGGAAATTCTATCTCTCATAGTTATTCCCAATATCTTTCGTTCTATTTTCCTTTGGCATATTTCTAGCGCATTCATCTGTCTGTTTGTTGTCGACCATGTTTGGCATCCATAAAGTAGTGTTGGGTAGACGCAGGTTTGTAGTACTTCGAATTTGAGTCTTCTGTTGATTGTCTTGGATACTTTACATAAAATGCATACTTTACATAAAATGGTAGAATGGCGTACATAGTCTTAAAATTAAAATGACATACAGAAAGAGAGCCTTCCAGTGAACATAATTATAATACAATATATTGAGAGGCATGCAGTGTGCCTGAATTATGAATTAAAAACATTCAAAATTATTATATTTATTATATTTAAACTGAAGACTAGGCTTGTTAGTTATGACGTTCAATGTATTGGAAGACTGTATGAAGTGGATGTAGAGGAAAATCTCAGTCTATTTGACGTGGTGAGAGGCAATATGTGAAAGATGTACAGTAGAGGTTTCAGATGATGTGGCCTTCTCATATTGGCGTTACATGGTAATATTTTCACCTAGTTCAAATGTATATTTGTTAGAAAACTATCACCTGAAGATGACTTGAAAATAAGTCGAAAATATTCGTGACGTATATTAACATTGGATCTTGATGTAACAGAATCCATTTTCTGCCATCATAAAACGATAAGTGATTGATTGAAAAATAAAAAATTAATTTATATGATATTGCGGACTCATGTTTATTGGAACTTTTTGCTTCTCTTCATTTTTACTTTTCATCACTAATTTTTTGACTATCACTTTTGAAACACCCTGTAATGCTCAGGAAGGCTTTGCAGTGCAGACGGCAGCCACCGATATCCACAGAGGATGCATTAGTGGGGTTAAAGCAGAGAGTACGGACCGATCACTGAAGTGTAATACGAGTATAATGACGGTACTGGAAGTCTGTGTAACTGGTAAAACATGCCAACTATATACATTCATAATGTGAATGTAATACAATATCAAGGGCTTCCACGAAAGTACTGATTAATTTAGTTCACAAACAGAACGTTTTATGAGAAACTAATATAACAATTCGATACCGCAAAGATACACACACATAATTATACGTTTTATGCACTCCACTATAATGCTCTACATTTTTCATTTTAATAATTACATTTGTTACAGTTATTTTGTGGAATTGTGACTCGAAAGTTGTAAATAAACGAAACCAACCATTCTTCATCCAAATAAACAGAATAATTTCCGTTTCATGAACTGTAATATTCGTAAGTATGATCATGTTTCCCCGTCTTTCCAAACTCTGTCTTGGCTAAGGCTAAGCGATCGACGAGCCCTGCATTCTCTTGTTCTTTTATTTCAAATTCTGCGCACCGCTGCCCCAATCTATTTGACTTCTCGTTTTCAAAATTTATCCGCATAGCATCAGCTAAGTACAAGATCTCATCATAACAATTTACTCATTATACCCTACCACAAGACATCTTTATATTCTTCGTCTTATACAGTTTCAGTTGCTAGAAATTGGAACTCGTTACCGACTGATGTAAGGGGTTGTTGGACAATAACTTCATTTAAGTCAAAATTACATTAATTCTTACTTAACAAATTAACTGCTGATTAATATTTATTATATATAATGAAACTAACATCTGTCCATTCTTATTATTATCATTAATTTCTCTAAATAGATTTACTAAACCTCTAATGGCAATTACATTAATATTCCCATTATATATATATATATATATATATATATATATATATATATATATATATATATATATGTATATTATTTTTCTCCCTGTAACAGAGTTCTAGTAAGCTTATATTAAATTAATTTTCGTCATTTTACTAGCTATCTCAAATCTCAAATTAATTATAATTGATTGAATTAAATTAGCTCATAAATTAAGTTACTACTTTACCTTATACAGTAGGTTTATCTAAATTTAAATAAATATGTAGTCCACTAGTCGTTAACTTAACTGAAGAATATTGCTGGAGAACCTTTTAAGTGTAGTGTAAATATTCGTAATTTAAATATGTATTGTATTGATTAAGGCTGGTTGAGTGGAAGAGAAGGCCTTATGGCCTTAATTCTGCCAGCGAAAATAAAACATTATTATTATTATTATTATTATTATTATTATTATTAACTGCACACAAAATCACAAAAAAATAGGGTATTTCTCTTCACCTATAAATCAATACTATTTATGCATACATGGTTATGGAAAATTCCAGCCAAAATAAAGACGACGATTATATTAGAGGAGAAAAATTCGCTCCGGCTCCGGAGATCGAACCCGGGTCCTTCGTTCTACGTACCAAGTGCTCTAACCACTGAGCTAAACCGAAGTTCAATCTACAGCATCGGATCGAATCCCTCTCCTCTAGTGTTTTCCCCTTCGTGACCTACTCCAAGCTCGACATATAAATATGTTGACATATACACCATGTCCCGCTTAGAGAGATCGAGAAATAAATGCTCACCACTTAAACCAGATAAAGATATGGTTGAGATTTACATCTGAAAAGATAGAGAAACTGTCCAAGTTTTATGCAACAAAGTTTGAAAGCAACTGAATGCGTAACTTTCGTTTGTTTGTTGCTAAAACAAGCCTGGCGCCATTTTGTAGAAGAACACTCCATGGTCAACATGTGGACACAACAACAGAAAGTTCAATGTGTGCTATGGCTAGCAGATGTAAAATCTGTTACGCGAGTACTTGGATAGGTGGATGGGAAGACAAGGACCCATTGCCTGGCCAACCAGCTCACCCAATGTGACCCCCTTGGACTTTTTTTTCTGAGGCTTTGTGAAGGATGCTGTGCACCAAAGAGAAATGCTAACATTTTGGAGGAACTGAGACAACGCATCACAAATGCAGCTGCGCTAGAGACTCCATAAATGCTATAGAACACTTGGCGGGAGTTTGAATACCTTTTAGATGTGTGCAGAACAACTCAAAGCGCACACATCGAGTTTCATTGAGAATTCTCGAAGCTCGGAGAGTTTTTACATCAAGTTATGTAAAAAGGTATGTTAATAAACCATTATTTCCACTTGAAATTATCACTTATTTCTCGGTCCCTCTAAGCGGGACGTGGTGTATTAAGTCAACTGCCATTATACAAGGAGCGTACTCAACTGAGTGACTTGGTGGCCGGGATCCCACAGTAATCTGCACTGTTGAGCGAAGAATCTACATAATATGGCTGTCCCACCTTCATTAAATTTGTTAGGTGACCAAAAATTAATCTTTAAGATTAGTCGTCCAACAGTGCAAATTATTGTGGAATCCTGGCCACCAAGCCAATGAGCGAATTTTTCTTCTCTAATAAAATCAGAGCGAATTTTTGTCCTCTAATAATCATTCTTACCATAACAGATATATTCTGTAGAACCAAAAATTAATCTTTACAAAACAAAGACGCAATACAGAAATTTAGGATATATGTACAATCAGGGTAGAAACTTGCCTACTAACTCGCAATTTGATTTAAGTTAAATATGGAACATTGGCCTATATACTATCATGTTATTGTAGTCTTTATAAAGCTTTGACTCAACTGTCACTCCAAACACCCAGAACGAATTTGTCTATTCTTTCCTAAATCGATTATGTTATGATACAAGTGATCTCATCTGGAAGTTACATAAAACACAGCAGAACAGCATGCACGTGTTGATATGTGTACATAGGCTTATATTACACTGTAGGAATCGACACAGCAGAAGGAAGTAGTACATTCTTTACTAGATTACAATAACAAGAAAACGCATGCGCTGAAGGCTAGCAGGTAGTATTTAAACAATTGTCAAATAGAAAGTGTTTTTCATGATTTGGACAAAGTTGTTTTGGATACACTGTTTGCCTATCTGTCTACCTAGATCATACATGGGCACAATTTTCGGTTACGTGAGGCACTCGATTTGAAAGAGTTTGTTTACTAGGAGAGGAGACTGTAGAGTAGGATGGGAAATATAAACTGCTGTGACCTGCGTCACCTTATCGTAATCGCTAAGGCGGTCAGTGGCGTATTATTAGGAAAGCGCTCGGTTAACGTGAGACTCTCGAAAACTTTTATTCAATTTGGCAAATTAATTCGGCAGCTTTAATCATAAACCTCTTTACTGTTTCTCCGTCGCTGAATTGATTTAAATCACAGACGAGAAATTGCGTAACTAGCCAATAATATTCCATCACGTTGTCTACGTTTATTTTCTTGAATATTCTGGTGTTTATCAAGATTACTTAATAGATTTGCACGTTCTCGACCTAAAGTAACTTCAGAAAATCATATTTCGTTTTCTACGCACATTTAATATATTTTTTTTATAAATTTCTTTTGGAAATAATACGTACAAACAACATTTAATTCCTCGTACCTTTTAATGCAGCGTGTTTAAGGTATAATGTCATATTTAGTATACTATGCAAATGTTAAGATCATAAATTTTCTTCGGAATAGTACGAAAAAAAGCATTTAATTTGTCTTACCTTCTAATTCAGCATGTTCTTTATGACATAAGGAGTGATGTCGTTGTTTATTAAATTTATTAATGCCTAATAGGACTTTCGAGCATAATATACATCGTATGTTCTCCCCTTCTAAACAGCAAAAAAGCTCTTCCTCCCATTTCTCATGAAATAAGTTAATCGTTTTCTAACGCGTACACTGCTTTGTTAATGTCATTATGCCACCACTGATATTGCTTATGAAACTGATATAGAACCTGCCCACGCCTAAGGGAGGAACGGGGACTGTGAAGATGATGTCACTCAGAGCGATAAGCTCTATGAAGGTCAGTGAGGCACAAATCCTCAAGTAAGGCACGATGCCCAAGTATGACCTAGATAGATTTGATTTATAATTTTAATGATGCTGTGTTTAAAGAACAATTATGTACCAGTAAAACATAGGGGAGAGTCGGGTAGTATCGGACATCGGGTAATATCGGACAGTGCGTTTCTTTCATCTACCTCCATATGGTAGTACCTGAATGACATGGTTACGTTTCTCTATGCGACATCACAGAAACGTAACCATGTTAGTCAGGTATCATCGTGTGGTAGATGAAAGAAACTCACTGTCCGATATTACCCGATGTCCGATACTACCCGACTCTCCCCGATATTTCTTTTCATTTCTGTACGTTCGTTCTGTGTGTAAGGGTAGCACTAAACTAAACTTTCAAAATAGTATTTTTTCTTATTTTTAGTTGGTTATTTAACGACGCTGTATCAACAAATAGGTTATTAGCGTCGATGAGATTGGTGATTGCGAGATGGTATTTGGCGAGAAGAGGCCGAGGATTCGCCATAGATTACCTGGCATTCACCTTACTGTTGGGGAAAACCTGGGAAAAAAACCTAACCAGGTAATCAGCCCAAGCGGGGATCGAACCCGTGCCCGAGCGCAACTTCAGACCGGGAGACAAGCGCCTTATTACCTTTCATTAAATTAAGCAATGCAATATACAAAGTGGAAGTGCAGATTTTCATAGAGAATAGCTCATGTTGTATGTAACAAAAAAGTGTAATACCATATTGGTCGAAAGTTCATCGTTTTCCCAAATGTTTAACATCTTCTTATTCGGTAACTATTGCGAGTAGGATCGTCATTTTTATTCACATCGATAGAAAATCTAATAAAGAATAATTTATCCCTGTGGCATATTTCCATAGCGTGGACGGTTTTCGTGTAAGTTTAATTTAAAAACCACTAATTTGAAGCCACTGAACGATGCGAGCAGATTGCAACGTCGTTAGGAAATTGAACCAGTTACATGTAGAATTTGGTAATGTTTTACAATTTTGTCATATTTGTTAGACCTGTCACATTTTATGAAAATGGCATCTAGTTACCAACAAGAAATTGCTTTTTTCATTGACGTTATAGTAAAAAAATTCAAAATATTTTTGGCAGTTTGAAGTTTAGCTCCATTTCGCTCGGGGAAAAAATTAATCGGAAATACCACACATGCCTTGAAGAAGACGAACTCATTTTGCAAATGCACTTCATACCAGACCGTGTTTACTGTCTCCCAAGAAGAATATTCAACAATATTCAAACACAAAAAACTTATTCAACTCTGCATTTCTTTGTTGCGTTCTTTCGAATGTTCGCATTTTCTTCCCCTCCCTCCCTTCGTCTCCTATTCTTTCTTTCCACAATTGACTATTCTTTTTTTGTTTTCATATTTCTTCCTTCCGTCTCCTACATTCGTACTTCATATATTTACTCTTACTCTTCTATTCGTCGTTTCTTTTTTATTTCTATCTACCTTCATTCCTTATACTCCATCGTACTTTACAAGACGATATAAAATAACTGTAAAATACAAATCAATAAAACAAGATCCTACTGACGAAATTATCGCGATTTCATGAATCCCCTGTCAGTTATTCCTCCTTCCTATCTCCATTCTTTGTTTGTCATTGCCTCCCACATCTTTTACTTTGTTTCTTTGTTTGTTTTTTCATGTCATCCCTTTCTTTGTATATTTCTTCCTTTCTTTGTATATTCCTCCATAGTTTTTTTTTTTTTTCATTTTTCCTTTCTACCTTCTCTTTACCTTTGAGTTTGGTTGCTAATTGAACAATTTATTATTTTCAAATATGTGTGTGGTCCTTTATTTTTTTCTAATATAATATAATATAATATAATATAATATAATATAATATAATATAATATTAGTACATTTTGCAACGAGCCTATAATGGTAGTAATTAAGACGCGAGTATGTTTATGAAACGAGCGCAAGCGAGTTTCATAATTTTCATACGAGCGTCTTAAGTACCATTATAGTCAAGTTTCATACGACTTTTTATGCTCGATCATATATTGATTTTTTTTCCAGCAATTGGTGAAATGAATTTGCGGGAATGTGCTTTGTGAAAGGCTGGAAGATGACGATGAATTGATGTTAATTTGAGTGTTGCTTTTTTCGACTGATTTTAATATTGTCTAATCTCGCGCTAGTTGTCTTTCGATTGCATATCCGAGAATAATCGATACTTGCGCTTTCATATTGCTACAATCGTATTTTCTGATTGGTGGAACACCTGAACTTTAATGAATAGGTGTACTTTAATGAGGTCCATTAAAGGGCTGCTACCAGGTGTATAATTACTACATTTCGGCATGGTCGAGCATAAAATATAATATAATATAATATAATATAATATAATATAATATAATATAATATAATATAATATAATATAATATAATATAATAAAATATAATGTAATATAATATAATATAATATAATATAATATAATATAATATAATATAATATAATACAATATAATACAATGTAATATACGATATAATAATAATAATAATAATAATAATAATAATAATAATAATAATAATAATAATAATAATAATAATAATAATGTCATCATCATCATCAGCCACAAGGTATAGGTCACTTGGTCTGTTCCGTCATTAGGCGATTATAAGACATTTAAGTATTTTAAATGTCGTCTTCTTCTATTCTTCTCGGTCTTCCAATCTCTCTCGTTCCAGTAGTCTAGAATAAAATGATCTTCAGGGAATTGTGTCATGATTGATCATATTAATTTTTTTAGGTTTACTATTCTTACTGTTAAATATATTTAATTACTAGCCGTACCCGTGCTTTCCGCTGCACCCGTTAGAAATAAATATAAAGTAATTACATAATTAAAATAGGACATTTGATCCAGGGAACATTCGTGTTTGATAGAAGGATAAATCGTTTAATATGTTACTTAATTTAAATTGCATCCAAATAATTAAAATGCGATCATTTTGGTCCAGAGACCACTCATTGGTGCAATGACAATTCCTTTAACATGTTTCTAATTTTTATTACATGTAACCATAGTTTAATGAACATTGACATCATTTAGATTTAATGTGTATACTTTATTTTACTTGTTATTAAGGTTTCCATTGAATTATGGTAATAACTTAATTTTAACCCTTGTTTTCTACGTATTTAGTAAATGGCGTATTTAGTAAATAACTTAAATTATATTATATCATATTACATTACATATATTATATTATATTATATTATATTATATTATATTATATTATATTATATTATATTATATTACATTACATTATATCAGAAGTTACTGTAATAACATTATAGCATTATGTCCATCTAGAGAAACTATACTTTCCAATGGTGAAATAATAATTAATTATACAAGTCGGTTAATTTAGCTTCCGATATTACTTCATACAAACGCAGAAACATTCTCTGTAGGCTATCTTTCATAGCTTTCGATTGTTGCTGTCCAAGGCCCCTTATAGACGAAGTCATTTGTTTTTTATTTCATTATACGGCCTTAGATGGCAGTTATTTTAATTTTAAAACTCATTTATCTCATTGAATATCAGTCCTATCAAAATTGTTCAAGGAATAAAACTTATCGCAAATTATTTTTAAAGAAACCTTTGTTATGTAACATTTTCCCCAAAAATCAATAATAAGCGAGATATTTCGATTTATTTAATTCAGGCCCCTTATAACCCCCCCTTTTAAATAATGTATTTTGAATGCCATATAGCCTAAAATCTAAGTTACAACGAACTTAATTTATATTCCAATTTTCATCGAAATCTGTTCATCCATTATCGCGTGAAAAGGTAACAAACAGACAGACAGACAGACAGATATACAAACAAAAATTTCAAAAAAGCGATTTTCGGTTTCAGGGTGGTTAATTATATATGTTAGGACCAATAATTATTTTTGGAAAAATCGAAAATTACCAGAAAAATTTCGGCTACAGATTTATTATTAGTATAGATTTTCTTATTTGTGTGTTTCTTCTCTGGTCTGTTCTTTTACAGCCTGTCACTGTTCTTAGATATCTCATCTCTGTGGACTCAATCCTTCTTTAATCAGTTATATTCATCACCCATTTTTCACATTCGTACATTAACCTCGGAATTGTCATGATCTTATAAAATTTAATTTGAGCCTCTCTTTGAGTTTTATCCTTTAAATATCAACTTATCGTTCAACAAATCATCTGAAATGTATTCAATGTGTTATTTATATCATCTTCATAGTGGTATGACAACCTAGATAACAGAAATTTTTCACTTGCTCTATGAAAATACTGTTAATAACAATCTTTATCCTCAAGTGATGATTATCGTTATATGCCAATGAATTTGTTTTTTTCAGCTGCAATTTCCAAATTATAATTCGTCACGATTTTATGTGCTATATAATTTATGTGATATTTGCACTTCTTCTTCCATTGTTGCTAAAATCACCTAATAATCGGCAAATAAAATTGTACTATTAACGGAGAAAAATTTTCTCCGGCACTGTGCATCGAACCCAGGACGTTGAGCTCTACCCACTGAATGCTCTACTACTAAGCTACGCCGGAGCTCCATCCACAGCATCGGATCGATCTCCTCATCTTGGTTTTCCCTTATGGCCTCCGTGAATAGTACATAGTGAATGTAACAGTGAATTCTGTTGGCTTAAAAAATTAATATATTCTCATAATTATGTAAAGTTGTTTCTAAACTTAAATGTTCAATTTTAAAATTACTCTTAAGAAATGTCTCCAAACGAAGTAGGTGAGAGTAAAGCGATACTGTGACGTCATTAGTTCTTAAGAGAAGAGGTTTGGCTTCGCTGTGCTAGATAGCAGAAGTTTACTGAGGTTAAGGTCTTGATTGTCAACAATAGATTTTTAAAAGGCAAGGAATTTTCTTGTAATGGATATCTGTGGAAAGACAGGAATAGTACAGGTTTCGAGTTGTGGATTTACATACTTTATACATGCTATACTTTTTTTTATTATCAATTCACGCACAGTTGTAACGTCAATCCTGTATTCTGATGCGGGACGTGTTACGGTTTCCCTCCTTCCAAACCGCTAAAATATTGGCATTTTTTCAATACTTATCAAACACTTTTTTTTTACACACGTGGAAGACACTTTGCATAGACGTAACACAGCACGGACACTGGGACAGTAGGACAAGAACTGAACGGTGCAAAGTTTTAGTATAAATTGTGCGGAAGTTCTTGATGCCATCTATTTTATTTATTTTATTTATTTAACTAGCTAGCGAGTACAAATTAAAATTATAAAACAAAAATGTTTCTAGCCACTACGGTAAGAGCCAGGCTCGTGTACGGTGTGGTCTTAGCCAATAATATAACATAAATTTTACAAGGACAGTTTACTAAATACAGTAAGTAACTTAATTCAAACCAATAAATAACACACGAGAGCAAACAAATAAGAAAGAGAAAAAGAGAGAAAAAATAGTTATTTATGGTACTTGTGAGGTAAGCGCAATAAATATCACGCTCAGAAGTACCATACGTAATTTTATCCATGACCATAACGAAAAATTATGTTTTATAAAATAAAATATGTTGAAAATAAGTCTTCATATAATCACATATCATGGCATCGATTTTAGTATCGATATGTTTACTAGATAGGTTATGATGTAAGAGGCCATTATTATTGAAGAATGGTATCTAAGACGTTGGATAAATAACAAATTATAATTAATTATATGTTTTTTATTTTAAACGTGTATTTTCGTCTTTTTGAAGTTTCAGAGATTATTTAGAAGTGTTCACGGGACTAATGTGATTAAAATAATTTCACATTTTACTTCTGTAAATTTAAGAGGAATATTAAAACATAATTAATCATCGTGTCTGTTTAGCTCAGTTGACTAATGCGTGTTGTTATAAAATCCTATAAACGCAACTTCGTATAACTTCTTGAGTAATAGTTGAATGGAAAAGTATACGTGTGTGACCGGGTACTAGGGAAATACTAATGAACTGTGAGATAAAGTTCAAACTGTGAGGTAAAGTCTTTATCTCACTAGTGGAATAAAGTAATGTTGAATAAAAGCTTACTTTACGAACGCAAAAGTATTTAGTAAAAGCATGTTTTTCATTATGGTCATGGATAAACACATTTAATATAAATTGTCAATCAAACAGAAGCCAGTGATATTCAATAAAAACATTAATATAGTCAACAGAAATAAAGGTTAAAAAATACACACATTTGTTTATATTATATATCATGAATAATCTTATAAATTTCTTTTTTAAATGCTTCAATTTTGAAATAATTCAAATTTGGAATATGGTTTATAATTTTATTATAAAGTCTTGGGCCGAAACTAGCACCATGTTTAAGAGCTGCACTTGTATGACATTTAGGCTCAATTAATGAGAAAGTAGACTTTTGTCTTCGAGTACGATATTCATGTCAATAAGATTTATGTTTTATTTGATTTCTGTGGTAGTAAGTTAGTAAACTATATTTATACATTTCTTCAACAGTTAATACTTCAAAATCTCTATAAATTAAATTTGTTGGGTAATGAATATTTTTGGTTATACAAATTGTTATTAATTTTCTGTGTAATAAAATTAATGGATTAAGTACAGATGATGCTACTCCACTCCAATTTATTATACCATATTGTATTAATGATTGTACTAAAGCTAAAAATATTATTCTCAATGCTTCCTTAGTGATAAAATTTCGAAGTATTATGAATTTATAAATTGTCTTTCTCACACTTGTACACATAAAATCAATTTGTTTATCCCATCGTAAATGCTGATCTATAATAATTCCTAAATATATGACTTGTGTGGAAGGTGTTAGATGTGGGCAATTACAATAATTATTTGTTAGTTCATTACATGAAATATTATGTATTACTAAGTGATAATTATTCATAGGTGGAGATAAACCTTTCGTTGTTAAAGAAAATTGAATATAGATAGTTTTATTAGTATTTAAGGACAGGAGATTAGAGTCAAGCCAATTTTTCACTACACTAATTCCATTGCTAGCATTTAAATTAGTGTTATCCCAATTTTCCCAATTTAATGTTAGTACGGTATCATCTGCAAAAGAAAATATATTACCACAATATTTCTTTAGATCAATTTTCAAGAAATTATTAATATATATTATAAATAGACTTCGTGGAATTGTCACGAGAATCGCAAGATTTACTGCGCACGCGGTATAGACTGTATGAGAAGGGGGCGTGCAAAGGATGGAGTATGCCTCTAATGTAAACAATGAGCAGTATACTGCGGTTACAATAAAACCTGTATCCTGCATTCAAGAAATATAATGAATGATCATTGAAGTAGGAAATGTCTAAACATGTAAATACACAATTATTTTATAGTGAGATATATTAACTCTTAAAATTTAATGTAAGGTACTCACATCATCCTTGAGCGACTGCAAAGTAACCTCCTCCGATGGTCACTTAAACAGTTTTTATTTTGGGAAAAATGTACGTTCAACATCACACGATGTAATACGTACAGTATCTACGTATTTGAAGAACGGAAAGTCACTACTTTTTAGTACACCAACTTCAGATGTCTTGTCGTGGCCTGATGGTACATCATTTATAACACGAAGTTGTGAATAGGGAGAATTTTTTGCAATAATGTTTCTCAACTTACATTTCACTTTTTCTGAAATTAGTGAATTGTTATTTTGGATAACGGTTTGTGGTACTTTATCCACTATATTAAAGGCTTCTGAGAGTTGTAGTTTAGACGATTCTAACAGGGTGATGCATTTGGACAAGATATAAAAATTAGAATCAATGAACAGAATATCTTCCAATAGCTATTCAGAAGGCAATGATTTTACAGCTGCAACAGCGGAACTGTCTGTGCTATCCAATGCATCAATTACCTCCATTATTTTTCCGCCAACCACGTTCCCCAACCGGTCAAGACTGGCTGCGGGGTTAAGGGTATTCCAGGGGCAATTATTTGGAACAGCAACACTCTCATTGTAGTATGTTTGATTGAATTCTTGTCTCAACTGAACAAATGTTAAGCTTTGACTATTCCAACCATATTAATGCAAAAACAAGTGCTTACATAGGTATACATTAGCTGTAGCTGCTCTATCTATTTGGACCGGTCACAACTCTTAACATGAACTGCTTATACTACGAGACCGGGCGGTCGCTCACCTCTTCTATACTACCGTACATCGGCAACCTGATTGCATGCTGCGTGTGGCAATTCAACGAAGTCTAATTATAAATAAGATTGGTCCTAATACTGTACCTTGTGGAATTCCAATATCAATCAATTTATAATTGCTATTATAATTGTCAATTTTGACTTTTTGATATCTATTTTCTAAATATGAACGGAAAAATTTGAGTACAACTCCTCTAATACCAATGTTTTATAATCCTGAAAGCAAGTACTGACTATTTTACAAGTTGGGAAAACACCCACAAGTAACTATTTCTATTGGAAGCAGCAGAAGTAATGCTGTGTAAGGATAAAGGCTTTTAATAACTCATTCTAGAAAAAATACGTACTAATATAAGGCATTGTACAGGACTACATTTGTTTCCTGTAATAATCCACCGATCGGTTAATAGGCTGACGGATAACTGGGGCTCTATCACAGTCTACTATATACAGTCGCGAAGCTCAATACGTAATAAATATGCAAATACTAGATAGTTGCTCACCACTAGGATCGCTAATATCGCCTTATTACAAACAATGCAAAATAGTAACGCCACAGTCTATTGCTTCTAGCACCCTCAAAACTCAAGCTTCGTGACTGTTTATAGTAGACTGTGGCTCTACTGTATTTCAAGGAAAGCGTTCTGTTCGACATCTATACATAGCAAAGGTCAGATGAGCTGTTTGACGTGGGATCGGATTGTACCGGCTGAAACGTAGCCTACCTAATGCTGGGAACTTTGAAACGTGATGTCATTGCCTGACGTCTGCATGCTATACAAAAAGAATGATTCCAATTTATTGTTACACTGAAATGCAAAGTAATTTCCTCTCTACATTTATTGACAGTCCGGTAATGGAAATACGTAGAACCGCGCCTGGTATGCTGCAACACGCTACTCATTTGTGTACACAACACTTGAAGAGGAAAGATAATCGAGGACGTGTTATTAAGGATATCCTTTGAATACGTAACATCGAGAAAGAGAGGAAAAACTAACTTTTTGTACTTCATTTGTGATGGACAAGTAGCTTTTATCGCGGCTTACGTAAGGCCTTCTTTGTCGATGGGGCAATTAGAAATGAGTTCGTCTCTATTATTAGAACGTGAATTTTGCTTCATTCAGCTAGCACACAATTTATTCCCTGTCTATATCCAAGCACCTACCCATTCAAACATCCAACTCTTGTCTTATTAATTCAATTCTTACTGTTTTCTCTTCTATGCTTTTTCCCCAATCCATTCTCCTAACCCTGTCTTTATTACTTTTCATGTATTTCTTCCCCTTCTCTTACCCTATAATCGTCATCCATACTATACTATTTTCCACTTTCCTCTCTTTCATTTTTCTTCTTAATTCCTCGACTTCTAATCTCCCTTTCTCTCTTCTTTCCTCCCAATTTCACTTTCTCTCTTTTCTTCTAATATATTCCTCTTCTCTCCTTCCATTCTCACTTTCTCCTTTCCCTTCTTTCAATCTCACTTTTTCCTTCTTTTCTTTCAATCTCACTTTCTCTCTTCTCTCTTTCCAGTCTCACTTTCTCCTTTCCCTTCTTTCAATCTCAATTTCTCCCTTCTCTTCTTCCAATCTCACTTTCTTCTTTCCCTTCTTTCAATCTCACTTTCTCCCTTCTCTTCTTTCAATCTCATTTTCTCTCTACTCTCCTTCCTATCTCACTTTTCCCTTCTCTTCTTTCAATCTCATTTTCTCCTTTCCCTTCTTCCAATCTCACTTCCTTCCCTTCTTTCAATCTCGCTTTCTCTCTTCTCTCGTTCCAATCTCACTTTCTCTTTCCCCTTCTCTTCTTTCAATCTCACTTTCTCTCTTCTCTCCTTCCAATCTCACTTTCTCCTTTCTCTTCTTTCAATCTCACTTTTCCCTTCTCTTCTTTCAATCTCACTTTCTCTCTTCTTCCTTCCAATCTCACTTTTTCCTTCTCTTCTTTCAATCTCAATTTCTTTTTGTTCTTTTTCCAATCTCACTTTCTTCTCTCCTCCCAATCTCATTTTCTTCCCTTCCTCGTCCCAATATATTTCTCTTCTCTCCTTCCAAACTCACTTTCTTTCTTCTCTTTTAATCTCACTTTCTCCTTTCTCTTTTTCCAATCTCACTTTCTTCTTTCCTCCAATCTCACTTTCTCTCTTTCCTCGTCCCAATATATTTTTCTTCTCTCCTTCCGATCACACTTTCTCCATTCTCTTCTTTTAATCTCACCTTCTCCCTCCTGTTCTTTCAATCTCACTTTCTTCTGTCCTCCCAATCTCACTTTCTCTCTTTTCTCGTCCTAATATATTTTTCTTCTCTCCTTCCGATCACACTTTCTCCATTCTCTTCTTTTAATCTCACTTTCTCCCTCCTCTTCTTTCAATCTCAATTCCTTCTCTCTTCTCAATCTCACTTCCTCTCTTTAGACGTCACATGATATTTCTCTTCTCTCCTTCCAATCTCACTTTCTTTCTCCTTTTTTCAATCTTCACATGATATTTCTCTTCTCTCCTTCCAATCTCACTTTCTTTCTCCTTTTTTCAATCTCACTTTCTCTCTTTGCTCCTTATAAACTTCTCTCCTCTCCTTCAATCTCACTTATTCTTTGCTCTTCTTCCAGTCTCACTTTCTCTCTTCCATCTATCCAATAACTTTCTGTCTTCTCACCCTTCAGACTCACCGGCAATTCTTATTTTCTTTCTTCCTTTCTTTTTTATTCATCTTTCCTCCCCTTCCACATTATAACATTATTATTTTTCATATCTTTGTCTTCTTTTCCTGTCTTTCCTTTCACTTATTACTTTCTTCTCTTCTCACTCCCTTACCACTCTATTTTATTCATTCTTTTTATTTGCGTTTTCATCTTTGTCTTTCATTCCTTACTTCACAATGGTTTGAAAATGGTGAGAGAAACCAAAGTACTGAGAGAAAACCTGTTCGTATAATCACATATTCACTATAAAATCTATAGAAACTCGTCCGGAATCGAACTCAAACCTCGTTGGTGAAGAGTCGTCGCCTGTCTGAGCTCCACTTATCATTTGCAGTGAGTCGAGACTGTAGAAAAGGCTGACCTGAAGGCGTTTGAGCCAACTCTAGTAAACAAGAGGCGATGAGAGCGAAGCTCTCTGCTTATTGAGCAAGGGGGTTTAATGAAGGCATGAAAGTGGATGGCATTGTCCCCTCACACCACCGCTATAAAGAGAAATGTGCATACAGCAGACACATAATACCGCCATCAACGAGAGCACCCAGCCCGGAGACACGCAGCTAGTTCCTTGTGCCAGCAACGTCGAAGGATTAAGAAGCGGCAGCAGAAATATTTCGTCATTACTACGAGTTGGAGACATATTATGCGTTATTGTAGAACATATTTATGGTTTCAATGTTGACTATGTTAAATAATGATGATTAGGCCACGACCACTTAACTGATACTGTTAATATTTTTATGTTCGACCATGCCGAAATGTAGTAATACTACACCTGGTAGCAGATCTTTAATGCATGTCATTAAAGTATACCTACTAATTAAAGGTCAGGTCTTTCAGCCAATGACGACTCAGGTTACAACTGTTCAGCCAATGACAGGTCAGCTTTCTACCGTTATAAAACCGCAAGTATCGATTATTCTCGGATATGCAATCGAAAGAGAATTAGCGAAAAGTCACGGAGGCTGGAAATCCAATACTGTCGCAGAAGGTTATGTTCTGTTACTATAATAATTAGCGTTAATTGTAAATAATATTCAAATAAATTCAATTTGTCATTTCGTTTTTCAATGCCTAATTTTATTTCAATGTTATCTCTGTAGGTTCTTATGGCCTAGCAAGGTCAATGTGGACATCTGTTCCTCGGAAAAAATCAATACTTTCGCGTCTGCGCACATCTCACAACATACGGGACACTGCTAAAAAATTAATAATATCAAGTTAGAAATATGGTCGAGCATAAAAAGTCGTATGAAACTCGCCTATGATGGTAATTAAGAAGCTCGTATGAAAATTATGAAACTCGCTTGCGCTCGTTTCATAAATATCCATACTCACTTCTTAATTACCTTCATTATAGGCTCGTTGCATATTGTACTATTAAAAGTTGTCGAGATTGGTGAGACCAAATTTTCTAAAATTGTCCCACGAAGAAAAGTAGTGAACATTTCAAATTTCGCTTTATAGGGGAGTAGTGGGTAAAGTGAGGCACAAAATATTAAGACATATGTATGCAAGTGATAATTCAAGTATTTTTAAAATCAAGTGCAATAGAAATAGATATTAAAACATGGAGTATAATAATACATAAACAAAAATTTTAATAGATAAAGGACATGATATACAATACGTGTTTGTTAAAGAAATGCAAATGTCTCACTGTTCCCATTCAGGAGGGTACAGTGAGACACCACAGTGTCTATTAACGGACATTGCAATAATTTACATTTATTTCAAAAGAAAGGAAAACTTGCTGTCTCTTTATCTTGTCATGTTCTGTAGGTTTATTTAGAATCATTTTGATGTCTGACTTCGAAACCATTGAAACGTCTGGAACATTTGGAAAAGTTAATTTTTCATGACAGTTCAAACTTTTGCGAAAAAATGAAATGAATTTTTGGTGACAACAAAGCTTATAATTATAAGAATTTAATGTAATTCTTTATTATTTTTTTTTAACATTTTCTTAAATTTTGTGAATAATTTCTTATTCATGAAATCATTAAAATGTAATGTATCCATTATTTTAAGCTATAGTTCCTAAATTGTTTACTTGTATGTTCATTTTTAATGTTAGTTATTGGTAAATGTAATATAATTACAGTTTGTTTTTGCAAATTACTGGTACATGGGAACAGTGAGATGTCTCAGTGTACCCTTCAATTGCATGTCTCACTGTTCCCTTTACGCATAGTTCATTTAAAAACGACGCCATCACTTCAAAATTAAAACACGAAAGACGAAACTTTGCCAAACACAATCTCAAATACCATAGTATTAGGTAACAAAACATTCATATTTATATCTCATTTGTATATCCAATATAACCTCCATTAAACACAAGCCAAAATTTTACTTCTGGAGTGAAAAATTACGAATTATTTTTTCATCATTCACCTTTATAACTAGAATCAAATCGAGTATGAAAATATTGTTACTTTACTCATGCAACATACAACTCCACTGTTACCAACATCTCAACATCAAAATTTACTATCTAATAAAAAATGTCTCACTGTTCTCCCTGTCTTACTGTACCCACTTCTCCCCTACTGCATTATAAGCTATTCTCTCAAATTTTCTCTTTCTAATGATATATGAAAAATACACACTACTCAGATCTAAGAAGCTAAACAATTTTTTGTAACAATCCACCGTAAGTACAGACCGATTATTTAGTCCTGACAGCTCGGCGACGCGAAAGAGGGGAAGTAATAGGATCAGTGGGGAGAGCTTCGAAGTAGATATAAGGGCGAGTGATCAGTAAACTGTACTGGAAACACACAGCTCTACCGCACGTGAGACATTCGATCGCTCTGAATGCAAACTACTGACTAACCCGCACACCCCTTGGCGTAAATTAATGGACTCGCCTGACCCAGACGCACATTGCCGGCGGCTGTCAGGACTAAATAATCGTACTGTAGCTGTGATATATTCAAAATTAATTTTCAAGGTCATCTTGAATAATAGTGAAAAAAAATTATTTTTTAGTATCTTATTGCTTAAAGTCTGTGGTTCCCTGTTGTCATGAAGAGACGAAAATCCAAAGCTCAGCATAGAGACAGTGTGAGACTCAGCTCACCGGCCCCTCACCAGAGGAGAATATCACAGGGGAAGCTGGTAGTGGGAAAGTAGTTGAACTGATGATAGGTGGTGACAGGCTGAAGGTCTGGCCATTCAGCTACCGCAGAGTTGATACACGTATAGTGATTCGTCAATATTTTTATGAAGATTGTAATGTGGACTTCATCATTTCGGAAGCTGGCGAATAGGGGCGTGGTTTCAAGTAGCTTTGATGTAACAGTTGATGCATTCCTTTTGCATTCTTCACAGGGCCGGTGAGGTGAATCCCATGTAATATTAATGCGAATGAAAGGATTTAAAATGTTTTAGCTAACCTTAATACTTATCATCCTAAAACAGAAGTTCATCACTATAATACAAGGTACAATTATTGTCTTTCAGAACCTAAAGTTAGATTAAGTAAGGCCAAAAAATGGTTCAATTCTATTGCTATAACAATGTTTAACAAGTTACCAAAAAATGCCTTGATGCAAGTTATATACAATTTAAATCTGTTTTGTATAACTGGTTAATCTACCACCTATTATACAGTATTACTAAATTCCTAGACTCCACTGTAAATGTATTCTAAATTTATAAGCTGCATTGCTCTTTATTATTACTACTTACTTACTGGCGTTTAAGGAACCCGGAGGTTCATTGCCGGCCTCAAATAAGCCCGCCATTGCTCCCTATCCTAAGCAAGATTAATCCATTCTCTATCATCATATCCCACCTTCCTCAAATCCATTTTAATATTATCTTCCCATCTACGTCTCGGCCTCCCTAAAGGCCTTTTTTCCTCCGGCCTCCCAACTAACACTCTATATGCATTTCTGGATTCGCCCATACGTGCTACATGCCCTGCCCATCTCAAACGTTTGGATTTAATGTTCCTAATTATGTCAAGTGAAGAATACAATGCGTGCAGTTCTGTGTTATGTAACTTTCTCCATTCTTCTGTAACTTCATCCCTCTTAACCCCAAATATTTTCCTCAGCACCTTATTCTCAAACACCCTTAACCTATGTTCCTCTCTCAAAGTGAGAGTCCAAGTTTCACAACCATAAAAAACAACCGGTAATATAACTGTTTTATAAATTCTAACTTTCACATTTTTTGACAGCAGACTGGATGATAAAAGCTTCTCAACCGAATAATAACAGGCATTTCCCATACTTATTCTGTGTTTAATTTTCTCCCGAGTATCATTTATATTTATTACTGTTGCCCCAAGATATTTGAACTTCTCCACCTCTTCAAAAGATATATGTCCAATTTTTATATTTTCATTTCGTACAATATTCTCGTCACGAGACATAACCATATAGTTTGTCTTTTCGGGATTCATTTCCAAACCTTTCTCTTTACTTGCTTCCAGTAAAATTCCCGTGTTTTCCCTAATCGTTTGTGGATTTTCTCCTAACATATTCACGTCATCCGCATAGACAAGCAGCTGATGTAACCCGTTCAATTCCAAACCCTCTCTGTTATCCTGGACTTTCCTAATTATTACGATTATTATTAGTATTGGTTATTATTGTTATTATTATTATTATTATTATTATTATTATTACCAGTATTGTATTTCATTTGGATTGTTGTATTCATCTGTTTTTGTAGGCCTATTAATTTTATGTCAAATACTATTTTATATCTCTTGTAATTTAGAATATTTTATGTCTATTGCAACGAAGTGTTGCTCATGTCATTAATAAACGATTGATTGATATAGGTGGTCAGAGTTTTTTTCCAGTTTAATTTATATACGGAAAACTCATTAAATAACTTTATATGTACATTTAATAACAATGACTTCAATTTATCAATATGCGTCTCAATAAAGTAAAATACCAGCATTTTAGGGACCTCTGAAATTACTTCGTTATAGTAAAATTTCTTTTTAAAGGAATACATTATTTTTCTATATAAAAAATGTGCTAGTTCATTTACCTCTACTTAAGCCGTAAATTAAAATATTTTGCATATAGACTTAGAAAATATCCTTATATAAAATGAAAAGCTGAATTTGCATTGCATTTGAAAAAAAAAAGAAAAAAAAAACGAAAGAAAGATGGCACAGCAAAATTAGATACAAAATTCAAACTCTGTAGGACAAGAGGTGCCATATTGTTTCGGAAGCCATTTTGCGAGATTAGTGAGCTGTGATTGGAGGTGGCATGTTGCGAGATTAGTAATCTGTGACTGGTAGAAGAAAGGTGATGTGGATAACAACGCAACAACTGTATTAAGAAACTAACACACAATTGAGACACATCTGTATCATAGCAGTCATACTGTCTTAGCTAAATATTAAATGAGCACGTGACCACTATATTGTTGCAATATTACGAATATAATATAAAATATGTTCCAACTTGCTAACGAATTGTACACTATTATGCCTCGTTAAAAATGTAATTTTTTTCGGAAAGGGAACGACATTTTTATTTCGTTATAGTGATAGTTTTATTATAAAAACGAAATTAATCAAACTGAAATATTTTTATATTAAATTACATGAAAAAAGACAAGGGACAAAAAATAATTTTGCAATACTAAACATTTCGTTATAACGACATTTTACTGTATGGTAATTATTGCTTGAAAGTCAGCTTATATTGTGAAATATTTTCTTTACTGCGTATTTACTTATTGTTCTTCATTAATTATATAAACTGTAGTAGTAGTAGTAGTAGTAGTAGTAGTAGTAGCAGCAGCAGTAGCGGTAGTAGTAGTAGTAGTAGTAGTAGTAGTAGTAGTAGTAGTAGTAGTAGTAGTAGTAGTAGATTTATTTCTACTGGCAGAGTTAAGGCCATAAAGCCTTGTTTTCCACTCAACCAATATCAGAACAATAGCAATAGAATAGCAGAAATACAGGAATAATATACAATTAATAATAATAATAATAATAATAATAATAATAATAATAATAATAATAATAATAAAATGAAAACAAGTGTCCACATCTGTGGGGTAACAGTTAGCGCCTCTGGCCGCGAAACCGGGTGGTCCGGGTTCGATTCCCGGTCGGGGCAAGTTCCTGTTTGAACCCAATATGAGCAAATGCTGGGTAACTATCGGTGTTGGACCCCGGACTCATTTCATCGGCATTTATCACCATCTAATTCAGGCGCTAAATAACCTAAGATGTTGATAAAGCGTCGCAAAATAACCTATACCTACTAAAAAAAAAACAAGTTTAGTTTCATATAATTCTAAAAATCAAACAAATTACAGTAATGTGAATCGAATTTTTAAAATAATAAAGAAAATTTATGTGTAAAAAATAAAAATCATACAGCCTATTAGAAAAAAATTATGTTTTAGGAAAGCTCACAGTCTATTATTTATTTAAACGAATTAATTTTCTTTTTATTCGATTTTATTTTATTTTAGAAAACAAAGATCATCTTCCATAAGGCTCGTAAAATATTAAGCTCAAAATGTAATACCATAAAATCATGTTTTAACCTTCACTCTTAATATTCCTTGTCATGTGTTCGTAATCACATGTTATGCATATGGAAACACAAAGATGAAACCAATATGAAGTTACTACCTATATTTCCATTTAAACAAACATGTAGCGATTGGCGGTGAAGTTACTACCTATATTTCCATTTAAACAAACATGTAGCGATTGGCGGTGTTATTTTTAGCATTCACTGGAATATTCTTATGAATGGGTTCCGTAGGTTACAGAATCTGCTTCCTCGTTTTACAGCCGAAGAGATTTAACCGACATCGTGTTTTATTAGATTCGAAATCCAGCTGTACGCTTCCTACAATATTCCATATTAGATATACGTTTAAAGTCTCTCCCTTTTTATTTTGTTTTCGCGAACATGCACTTAGATTTCCGCGATGCGAGCTATAAACGTCACTTCATGCGTTAAAAATTATCCGCTTCATTCTGAGGGCAGCCTCGTTAACTTGGCTACATTGTTTCATGCAAATTAGATTTTTATTACAGGGAATTTTTATTCGCATTTCTTCCCTCCCCGGCTTGAGATCTCGCAGACGACTTCATGTTAAAATGTCTCGCAATCTAGGAATGCTGGGAAGATACCAGCAGTTCTCGGGTCTGTGATAATGCTTTTAATAAGGAAGGAATTTAGTGTGCATTGCCTTTAATAAGACTGAATGAAATAACGGAGTCCTGGAGCACGACCAGGGAGTGTTTTCTTTTTCACAAATACTTGCTAAAATTTTCTTCTTTCTACAACGTATATGTTCCGCAGATTTAAAGCTACTCTCTGCAAGCACGTTAAAATTTTCGAAAATTATCAAGCGAAAGAGATTGTTTCAGTATGAGGTTCCCCTTTCAGCACCACCTCCTGTTCCACCTCTTTACTCTACGGAACCTCTTTCTCTATGGTATAATATTTTTACTCCTCTTCGCTTCATTCTGTCTACTTTCCAAATTATTCCATAATTTATATTCCTTTCTTGTCATCTCATATTCTCATTTCCCTCATTCTTCTTGTCTTGCTTTATTCCTCTCATCCGTATATTTTGGTTCTATTTTCTTTCTTTTCCTCCTCTCTTATTGCCACCTCTTCTTACTTTTCTTCACGTCCTCTTCTCCTATTAAACTCCACGTTCTTCTCTTATTTACTTTCGTCTCTCTTTATTTTCTTCTCTTGTTTCCCTCTCAGATTTCTTTCGTCCATTCTCTTTCTCGTTCTCTTCTGCTCTTGTATTGTTTCTGTTCTCGTTTTCCTCTTGCTCTTCTCTTGTTCATGTTCTCACCCTGTTTTTGTATTGCCCCTGTTCTCGTTCTCTCCTTGCTCTTCTCTTGTTTCTGTTCTCTTATTCTGCTTGTTCTCCTTTTGTTTCTGTTCTCGTTCTCCTCTTGCTATTGTACTGCTTATATTCTCATTCTCCACTTGTGCTCGTATTATTTCTGTTCTCATTCTTCTCTTGCTCTTCTCTTGTTTCTGTTCTCGTTCTCCTCTTACTCTTATGTTGTTTCTGTTCTCGTTTTCTTCCTCTCTTGTACTGTTTCTGTTCTCGTTGTTTTCTTCCTGCTCTTGTATTGTTTCTGTTCTCGTTCTCCTCTTGCTCTTATGTTGTTTCTGTTCTCGTTTCCTTCCTCTCTTGTACTGTTTCTGTTCTCGTTGTTTTCTTCCTGCTCTTGTACTGTTTCTGTTTTCGTTCTTCTCTTGCCCTTCTCTTGTTTCCGTTCTCGTTCTCCTCTTGCTCTTATGTTGTTTCTGTTCTCGTTTTCTTCCTCTCTTGTACTGTTTCTGTTCTCGTTGTTTTCTTCCTGTTCTTGTATTGTTTCTGTTCTCGTTCTCTCCTTGCTCTTCTCTTGTTTCTGTTCTCGTTCTCCTCTTGCCCTTCTCGTTCTTCTATTGCTCTTCGCTTGTTTCTGTTCTCGTTCTCCTCTTGCTCTTGTATTGTTTATATTCTCGTTCTCTTGTGCTCATATTGTTTCTGTTCCCGTTCTCCTCTTGCTCTTGTATTGTTTATATTCTCGTTCTCTTGTGCTCATATTGTTTATGTTCCCGTTCTCCTCTTGCTCTTGTATTGTTTATATTATCATTCTCCACTTGTGCTCGTATTGTTTCTGTTCTCATTCTCCTCTTGCTCTTCTCTTGTTTCTGTTCTCGTTCTCCTCTTGCTCTTATGTTGTTTCTGTTCTCGTTTTCTTCCTCTCTTGTACTGTTTCTGTACTCGTTGTTTTCTTCCTGCTCTTGTATTGTTTCTGTTTTCGTTCTTCTCTTGCCCTTCTCTTGTTTCTGTTCTCGTTCTCCTCTTGCTCTTATGTTGTTTCTGTTCTCGTTTTCTTCCTCTCTTGTACTGTTTCTGTTCTAGTTGTTTTCTTCCTGCTCTTGTATTGTTTCTGTTCTCGTTCTCCCCTTGCTCTTCTCTTGTTTCTGTTCTCGTTCTCCTCTTGCCCTTCTCGTTCTTCTATTGCTCCTCGCTTGTTTCTGTTCTCGTTCTCCTCTTGCTCTTGTATTGTTTATATTCTCGTTCTCTTGTGCTCATATTGTTTCTGTTCCCGTTCTCCTCTTGCTCTTGTATTGTTTATATTCTCGTTCTCTTGTGCTCATATTGTTTATGTTCCCGTTCTCCTCTTGCTCTTGTATTGTTTATATTATCAATCTCCACTTGTGCTCGTATTGTTTCTGTTCTCATTCTCCTCTTGCTCTTCTCTTGTTTCTGTTCTCGTTCTCCTCTTGCTCTTATGTTGTTTCTGTTCTCGTTTTCTTCCTCTCTTGTACTGTTTCTGTTCTCGTTGTTTTCTTCCTGCTCTTGTATTGTTTCTGTTTTCGTTCTTCTCTTGCTCTTCTCTTGTTTCTGTTCTCGTTCTCCTCTTGCTCTTATGTTGTTTCTGTTCTCGTTTTCTCCCTCTCTTGTACTGTTTCTGTTCTCATTGTTTCCTTCCTGCTCTTCTATTGTTTCTGTTTTCGTTCTTCTCTTGCTCTTCTCTTGTTTCTGTTCTTGTTTTCTTCCTCTCTTGTATTGTTTCTGTTCTCGTTGTTTTCTTCCTGCTCTTGTATTGTTTCTATTTTCGTTCTTTTCTTGCTCTTCTATTGTTTCTGTTCTCGTTCTTCTCTTATTCTTTTCTTGTTTCTGTTCTCGTCCTTCTCTTGCTCTTCGCTTGTTTCTATTACCGTTCTTCTCTTGCTCTTCGCTTGTTTCTGTTCTCGTTCTTCTATTTATCTTCGCTTGTTTCTGTTCTCGTTCTTCTCTTGGTCTTCTCTTGTTTCTGTTCTCATTGTTCTCTTGCTCTTCTCTTGTTTCTGTTCTCGTTCTTCTCTTGCTCTTCTCTTGTTTCTGTTCTCGTTCTTCTCTTACTCGTCTCTTGTTTCTGTTTTCGTTCTTCTCTTATTTTTTTCTTGTTTCTGTTCTCTTGCGCTTCTCTTCTTTGTTCTAAAATTATTTCAATTATTTATTATCATAATACACTGCTCTCTTAAACTGACTGGGCAATAAGGGAATTAATTTATTAGCTTTCCCAGAATACGCTATGAAACGTTTCTTATATTTTTTTCTCGGAAAGGAAGAAAAGAGAGTAAAATTAATCCCTTCCGTTTGAAATATCTCAAAGAATAACCCATTGAATTCAATTACTTTGCTCAAGGTCTATGTAAATATACATCTATATAATTAGCCTATATAATCTGCTTTTAAGTAAGAGATATTCCATTCAAGGATTATATAAGAGAAAATATTTTCTTACAAATTTATTCTGTATCCTGAAGACAGTAATGTATGTGGTCATATACAACTCCGCAAAATGATTACAGGACAAATTTACTTTTACGAGTTTCATTTGCAGCATATGACCCGCGTACCACGCGAGACGGTGTACTCTCTGCTGGGAAGGATTTAAAGTTCCTACACGACAATTAATTTTCAAATTTCTCTCCTTTAATTCCAGAGTGCAGGATCTTCGCGCGCTGACAGATGGCTCCGTGGGGCGGAGGTGAGGGGGAGGATTCTAGTCGACTGGCGCAATCCTCTACCCCCCCCCCAACGCTCTCGTCGAGAATTAATGTCCGCATTAAGATAGAGAGTGGCTTTAACACGGTCAGGTATGACAAGGGGAAATAGGCTCGCTTTTGTTACTGAGATGACGTGCCAAGGTGAAACTGCAGGGTGTCCAAATCTCTCACAATAGTATATAAATTACTTGTATCATAATTTAATCATCAGAAAAATCTAGTACTACTAGTAGTAGTAGTAGTAGTAGTAATAGCAGTAGTAGTACTAGTAGAAGAGGTGGTGGTGGTGGTAGTAGTAGTACCAGTAGCAGAAGAAGAGGTTGCAATGTAGTAGTAGTAGTAGTAGTAGTAGTAGTAGTAGTAGTAGTAGTAGTAGTAGTAGTAGTAGCAGTACTAGTTGAAGAGGTGGTGGTAGTATTCAATTCTATTGAATTCAATTTACTAAGCATTAAACATACAGTGGTAGGCTTCGTCACAATACA
The DNA here is from genome assembly GCF_040183065.1 of Periplaneta americana. Classification (NCBI taxonomy): domain Eukaryota; kingdom Metazoa; phylum Arthropoda; class Insecta; order Blattodea; family Blattidae; genus Periplaneta; species Periplaneta americana. The sequence goes on along the minus strand of NC_091119.1, from coordinate 174,709,118 downwards.
GAAGGGAGGAAAAAAAAAACATTTATTTTAAAAATACACATATAATGGAAAACAGTAAAGTTTAATTAGAATGAAAACACAAAACATTCTGAAACTCTAAAATTAATGAAAACACTTCACTCTTAATGTAATATTTGTAACTAAATGTAAATAACTTTATGCTCGACCATGCCGAAATGTAGTAATTATACACCTGGTAGCAGTCCTTTAATGCATGTCATTAAAGTACACCTACTCATTAAAGTACAGGTGTTCAGCCAATGACAACTTAGCTTACAGATGTTCAGCCAATGACGAGTCAGCTTTGTACCGTTATAAAACCACAAGTATCAATACTTTTGCGTCTGCGCACATCTCACAATTCACGACCTAGAACAAGGTCACTTCCGATCTTGTCAGATACAAATAAAATGTAAACATCTGAAAAATTTCAAGTTAGAAATATGGTCGAGCATAAAAAGTCATGTGAAACTTGCTTATAATGACAATTAAGACGCTCGTATGAATATTATGAAACGAGCGCAAGCGAGTTTCATAAATATCCATACTTGCGTCTTAATTACTATCATTATAGGCTCGTTGCATAATGTACTATTATTTATTAAAAACAATTTCGTATGAATTTATGTTAAGGAACTCATCTACAGAGTAGAAAGGATTAATTAAAAACCAATTATAAAATCTAGCTTTGAAACTATTGGTTGGTAACTTATAATATTGACTGGGAAGCTTATTATAAAATTTCATCCCCATGACAGAAAAATTTGTACTAGTTTTATGTAATCTACAATATGGAATATTAATTTGTTAACTATTTATAATTTCATGATCGTGTATATTGGCTATTAATGAGTAATTGTCTATATTTTGTCGAGTGTAAAGGACTAGGTCGTATATATATAAATTTATGACAGTTAATATCTGTGATTGTTTGAAAAGAGGTCGACAATGTTCAAGATAGTTTGATTGACATAGAATCTAATGGTTTTCTTTTGCAAAATCAAGACACTCCCAATTTTGCTACCATTTCCCCAAAAAATTAAGGCATAGCTAATTATCGACTGAAAGAACGAAAAGTAGGCAAATCTTAAATAATTTTGAGAAACGCAAGTCACTAATTTCTTTAATAAATATATAACTCTTCATAATTTTGTGCATATATATTCAATATATTTTTCCCATGTTAAACTGGAGTCTATATAAAGTCCTAGAAATTTGGTATAGTTTTGTATGTTGTCCTTTTTTATTACATGATTTAGGGTAAAATTTATGTTGATAGTCTTTTCTTGATTAAGCAAAAAACCATTAGATTCAAACCATACAGCCATCTTTGATAGAATATCATTGGTTAGAGCATGTAATTCATTCAGAGTAGAGCTAGAACATAAGAATGTAGTGTCATGAGCATACATAATTGTTATAGCTTTAATGAATTTAGGACGCTCATTTATTGCTACTAAGAATAGCAGTGGACCAATTATTGAGCCTTGTGGAACACCATAATGTATACTGGAGAGACTTGACCAATTTTCACCTATTGATACTAATTGCCTTCTGCCATGTTATAGGTTCTAAAAATATTTAGTGTATTCCCTCGAATACCATAAAATTCTAATTTTGATAAAATTAAGTTGTGATCAACGCAATCGAACGCTGGTAGTACCAGTAGTAGTAGAAGAGTTTGCAGTAGTAGTAGGAGTAGTAGCAATAATGAAAGTAGAGGCTGTAGTAGTAGTAGTAGTAGTAGTAGTAATAAATAACTTGATATTAGTAGGAGCAGCAGCAACAACCGAGACACGACATTTACGAGAAAGGGGAGATTTGGATTCAAGTAACCTTTGCCACAAATATGCTAGTTTTCGGCCCCTAAAGAGGTAAAAAAAAAAAAAAATCGAGTGAGAAGAGACAAAGGGAATACGAACAAGGAAGGAGTTCCTTCTGTCAGCATGAAATGATAGTTTTGTCATATAATAAGAGTTCAGGGATTTCCATTACAGTAGAAAATTGCTATAATCATATATTTATTTATTTATTTACCAATAGTTATGTGCTGGACAACAGCCATTGGCCAATATAAATCCAGCACAGTGATGCAATTAATAGAATAAAATGAACAATATGGTACAAATTAAGTAATTGAGATAACAACAAAATGAAGAACATAGATTACAATGATTAATTTACAAGAATTAATACTGTAAAGTTTTATGGAAAAGAGTTGATTATTACAAAAGTATTACCAATTTGTGTATAAGGATTATGCAATATTAATTTGTGCGAGATCGTGCGTATTTGCTTGGTTTCCGCACAAAACCAATCCGCGGAAAGTATGAAATTCTACATTCAGTATTCCCAACCTAACACACATAACAATTTCCCTCTTCTTACCGCTTAAGTGACATATTGATTTTACTGCTTTAGGCTTTTAACATATTATTTTTAGAGACGTTCAATATAGTAATAGTTATAAATAGGAAACTTACCACTGCAATTTCATCTAAATCGCACTGTTAATTATTGTTTTTAAATATTTGCAAAAATTAAGTAAACTCTACAACTCCACTAAAGTCACTGCATTCGTGATGCAAGTAACATTAAGGAAGCCGTGAAAAAATCAACAAGATTCCAGACTCATCATAGACTGGGGGAAAAAAAGACAGACGTATATCACGGCCTGCTGGAGTATAGTAAACACAGGAAACATTTTAAAGCAACAATGTTGAAGATAGATATTTTTGTTTTGCAAATTTGCCGTCATTGAACAGAAACAAAGATGGAGATTTCATTGCAACTAATTAGAAATTCCTCTTTCACGTATGTAATAAACGATCTTCAACTACGTTTCGCTTTTTCAAACTTGTCCTCGAACATGAAAACTTCAACATACCGCTCTTGTAACGCATATAATATTAGGAACTGAAGAAAGCAACAGAATGGAGTGTAAATAGACCGTGTAATGTACGAATTTTATGCGATTCTCAAGCAGCACTCGCAGCAGTTGACGATAAATATAACCTCAACCCAATTGCGGTTGGTATTAGGGAAACTTTGTTACTATGTAAGCAACATGTATATTTCGATTGGGTACGTGGTCATGTAGGGAACACAGGAAACGAAAGAGCAGATCATCTAGCCAAGATGGCCGCGAATTCGGAAACAGAACACGCATACTCTAAACAATCCTTCTCTTATGTAAAAATGCAAATGAAGGTTGACATGTTGAATGACTGGAATGCAATGTGGTTAAATAGTACAAATGGCCAAATCACAAAATCACTATATTTTCCCGCAGTTAAAGATAGACTAACCGTAAAGAATTATGAACCATTATACATATCCACGCAATTTATGATTGGACACGGAAAATTCAATTCATATTTAGAACGTTTCAAAATTGACAACCCAAACGGCTCTTCATGTTCCTGTGAACACCCCACACAAACAGTCTACCACCTGTTATTTGAGTGCCCGCTACAAGAACGCAAGCGATAACGGCTAGAAACCCATCTTAGCATGTGCGATACAACTTTCTCACCACCAATAACAAAAGTTCTTCTGAAGCAACGTTGCTTAAAGGAATTTCACAGATTTATTACAGATGTGTTTAAGACCTTGCAGAAAATAACAGTATTTAGTAACAGTGTCCTATTTATTCTTTTTGATGCCAAATTTGTAACCTTTAAAAGTATGGCTATTATGTTTCAGTGTATGTCTGTAGCGGGTGCTTGATTTGTTATGTATGTGAGTCATAGTTATGGGATGCTTGATGTCGTCGCAATGTCTTAATTATAGTTTGATTTTGTTTGTGTGACTATTTTGTATTAATTTATGAAGTATGTTACGGAAAGCTGCATAATTGTGTTATAGAGAACGGCTATAAGAAATGTTACGTTTATGTGTTGTAACTGTTTTCTGTATGTCTCAAATTGATGCCTGATGTTTACTTTGCAATCGCAATGTTTAAATTACGGATAGTTTATGTTTTGTTTACATTGTGTAAGCTAATTTATTTTTCTTTTCCATTTGTTTTTGTGCTTATTTTTTTGTGTAAAACTATAGCCCTAGCAAACATATGTAAAATAGGGCTACCCCCAATTGGAGATACAATAATAATAATAATAATAATAATAATAATAATAATAATAATAATAATAATAATAATAATAATAATAATAATAATAATAATAATAATATTACGAAATACATTGCCATTTTTTAATACTTCTATACATTGAATGGATCGAAATCGTCTACATGTAAGTTAGCATGTTTAATACATCTGGAGACCGGCGAGGAAGATTTAGAATTTCTAATATAGAAGAGTTTGTCATGTCTCATATCCTTCATAAGAATACGAAGCCTCACAATGTTTAAGAAAGATTGACAATGTCACCTTTAAGGACCTTACATAAGAATAAGTAATCGAGATCATGACGTCTAGCATACAAGCTTCGACATTTAAAGTACTCGCATTTTTTTGTCATAGTTATACCCAGAGTTATTAGGCAGAAATCTGTACGAACATAATGAAATAAATTTCCTTTCAATATTTTCCAGTTTTGCCGAATCAGTACTAGTAATAGAGTTCCAAAGGCGCATATTCGAGTTTCGATCTCACTAATGTATAGTATAGTATTAAAAGAGAGTCATGTGTTGAAAAAGAATAAGTAATTGATCGAATTATTCCGAACATTCTTATTGCATGGTTATAAATATAATCAATGTGGTTGTGAAAATATAATTTATTGTCAATTAATACACCGAAGTCTCTAATACAATCTTTTCTGTTAATTAATATATTTCTTAGATGATAGTTATATTTTAGTGTGGAGGTTTTCCTTGAAAATGATATTACGTAAGTTTTGGATTCATTAATCATCATCTCGTTATCAACTGACCAAGTGGTAATTGAATTAATATCCTGAAAAAATTAACAGTCAGCAACACTGTTGATTTTTTGAAAAACTTTAAGATCGTCAGCGAATAATAGTCAGAACTTATTCTTTTGCAAATGTCGTCAATGAAGATTAAAAACAGAAGAGGTCCTAAAGTTGAGCCCTGGGGCACACCACAGATAATATTAAATGGATCAGAGAGAGTATTCGAAATTCGTACACTAGATTGTCCATCGTGTAAATAATTTTCAAACCAGCTTACGTAGCTTACCAATAGTCCTATATTATCTAATTTAGACAATATAATAGAATGTGGAACTATATCAAACGCCTTACTGAAATCAAAATATATTGCATCTGTTTGGCCCTGGGATTCAACAACTGGTAGTATCTGATTCAAATAAGAGACTAGGTTAGTTGTAGTAGATTTGGATGTAGTAAATCCGTGTTGTGCAGAAATTAATTTGTTCTTTTTACAAAAAAAAAAAAAAAAAAAAAAAGAGAGAGAGAGAGAGAAACATGTTTGTGAATTATAGTTTCAAAAATTTTTGAGAAATTATTTAAAATAGAGATAGGTCTGTAGTTACCAACTACATTCCTTTTGCCATTTTTAAAGACAGGAATAACTGCTGCTTGTTTCCAGTATGATGGAAATACCCCAGTTTTCAAACTTAAGTTAAATATGTGAACTAATAAAGGTATAAGAATTTCAGAACACCCTTTTATTATAAAATAATAATAATAATAATAATAATAATAATAATAATAATACCACCACAAGTTCCATCACGACAAAGCCGGAGATCGAACCTCGGCTGCACGGATGGAAGATCTGAGCCTCACACGCGACGATGTAACATCACAGTCTAGTATATACAGTCGCGAAGCTCAATACGTAGTAAATATGCAAACATTAGATAGTTGCTCACCACTAGGATCGCTAATATTGTCTCATTACAGGCAATGCAAAATAGTACCGTCACAGTCTATTGTTTCTAGCACCCTCAAAACTCAAGCTTCGTGACTGTATATAGTAGACTGTGGTAACATGTACTTCTCCCTATCTATATATATATAATTTGAACTGGTAATGGAAATTACGGGAAAACGGCTGAACGGATTTTAATAAATGGCCCCTCATTTTGAAGCTTGGAACCCAAAGTTTTTCGGAAAAGTAGTAGTTATTAGTGAAATGTCAATTTTTCTACATAATTTTCCTATTTTCCAAAATCCATCTGTTGTCAGTTTTGAGAACTAATTTTATCGAATCACGGCCGACTTGATTGAATTTCAGAATAAAACACACACTACAATAAACAATAGGCTATTACACGAAGGCCATGACCTGCAGGATTGCCGACATATTTAGAGCTCAATTCAATTTGTTATTAAAAACTGATTCTGCAGTGTATAATAATTTTCTGAGTACAGCTGTATATTGGATATTCAAATCTACGAAAGTTGAAGTGGTTTGATGACATTATTATCATCATTAGAAATTAAATATTATTATAGTTAATATCATGATGCATCTATTTTTCATTAATTGTACATAATATTAATGCTATATTGATGACATGAAAGTGAAACGTTTTGAGGTTATGTAAGTAAATGTAGAGAATATCTTAATTTAGATCTTCATTTCTATAATTTACTGAGTGGCTGCTAGATATAACTACAAAACTTAAGTAAGATAATAATATTGTTATTAAAAATAAAATATTTTTATACTTATTAACCCAGGGGGGTTGGGTCTTTTTCATATACTTAATGACGGTGTAGTGTAGATATTGATATGCGTCATTGTCTACAGTATTGGCTCGAGAGAGCGCAAAAATTACAGTTCCTAAGGAAAGATCAAAAGGTATTACTTACTGATAAAATAAGAGGCCTAGAAAATTTTGTAGTCTCCAGATCATTTCAGCAAGATCTCTTAGTAGGATAAAATGGTTTTACGCTCTACATTTAAAGTTCTACATGCAGCAGCTATATGAAAATGCTATTGTTTGAAAGCTTAGCAAACCTGACATTTTTTTTAACTTTCGCCTACAATCCACAATGACCTGAAATAGCTACTGCTATCGTCCTGACATCGATACTTGCGTTTTCGCGTTGAAACTCAAAAACTGAAGTTGGATAGGTTCAAGAGAAAGTATTTGGCCTAAAAAATCCATTCAGAGGGAGTATGTTTCATTATTATGGAAGCAAATAACTATTAAAAAGACAAGTATTCTTCATTGAAAATAAATCTGAAAAATTTTTATTTGAACATCTAACGAACTAAGTTTGCAGCAGCATTTGCTGCACAAGCCACTAGTATTTCTTTAATGGCAAAGATGGAGTATAGATGACAAGATGATTATGCTCTCTCTCCTTTATACTAAGACAAAAGACAGAAATTAAAATTAAAAATGGAAACACTGAAATGATACTGTTTAAAAATCCTGACTAGATTTATAATAGTGTTTGTCTAATGAAGCAACTGTAACGGGGATTCACCGCAGGCATTTCATTGTAAAAGAATAACGTGCTAGTTAAACAAGGAGGAAAAAAATTTCATACAGCAACCGGAAACGTAAAACTCAGGTATACAGTTTTCTGTCTGAAATATTGAACAGGTAATTGTTGTTGTCTGATGCTACGAGCCTCGAGGTTAACCGTGGATAAATTAGTAAACAGAGCTGTTGCAAAACTGGAAAATAAATCCACATGCCGCACTGGAACACAAACAGCATTATTATAACTTATTTATGTTTTTGGTCGTAAACCGTTCTCTGCTGTCGCATTTAAATTATATTTGAAATAAATTCATGCGTGTGTGTGAAACTCCAAATGAGAGAATGTGCTTAGATACTGTACATATTTTCGTTCACTGCCTACAGTTACAGTACTACCCGACCATTCTCTTTGGGAAACGGCAGCGTCTTGTACTAATACACAGTGCGTCACTATTACATCACCTGTGCAGTGCAGCCCGTCTCTGATTCTAATGTAACACTAGTACAGGCCTGCACAGCGAATAGGGATTATAAAGAATGGACACTGAGCGAATTATCCTATGTTTTGTTTCTCTGTGCGCCAGCGTTTAGTTCCACTTTCAAGCGCTAGAGGTTAGTGTAATCGAGCATACGCTAAGATAATAATTGAGTATAGAGTTGAGACACAGGATCCAAACATCGCCTACCTTATTGCATAATCCAGTAACGCTTTGCTTCAAATAAATTCAAGTTAACGGCTATTCCTTATTTCTCAATAACACACTAGTAATAATATTTTTTTTATATTTCAGATATATAATATATTATAAAATTATGCATCAAATTCGTTTAATATTTATATATAATATAATATAGGTATATGGTTTTACTTCTCATAATTTTATGGATCCAATTTATTTTATTTGACTACATAATGTACCTAGATGTATTAATTATGTGTTATATTTCCGTTGTGTCGACTGCGATGTCAGCGCCAACTCTAGGGAGAAAGCAGAATCTCATGCTCTAGCTGGCTTGAAGGTCATTGAAATCAGTCCGGCTACAGCAAAGGTACCGACGCGAAGTTTCCATTCTTTATAATCCTTATTCGATGGCCTGCAAAACTCGTAAGTAGGGGAAATATGACGTCAGCCTCACTCCACTTCTATTGGGGATGATCGACTTCCGCGTAGAGTTCTCCATCAGTGGCGGCATGTGATTTTCAAAAAGGATTGTAATAAATTCAATGTTTTTATAATGCGTTATCTCGTTTCAAGATTTACAATTATGCTAGATTTCCTGTCGGTAATTTCTTTGAGATTTCTTTGCACTTAACCTGCTTTAGATTTTCGAAAACTTTCCTACGGAAAAATAAATTTATAGGATATAAGTAATGAACCTTGAAAGTCACTATTAATTTCAATTCAAAATGAACAAAAAGAGTGACGTCCTTAATTTAACAGTATATAAATAAATAATCAATATACAGTTCGTAATAATGAATTTATTCGAAAGTTTGTGCATTCCATAATTCTTAATATGGGCTTTGTTGAAATGTGGTTTAATATTGAAATGACGAGTAGAAATAAATTAGATGGGACATAGGTAAACAAGCAATTCTTTTGTCTTCAACAACAAAATAATCATATTCCCATTTCCTTTGGAAGTAGTATTCCTTCACGGGTTTAGATTTTGCCACGTTCCCTTTCTCTTTAAACTGCAGTACGCGTATTTATCCATCCCTCCACCCATCCATCCACCCGTACTAAAATAAATTATGAACGTTTTGATTGTGAAAGGTTCCCTTGTTATCAAAGCACATGTGGTATATACTCTTCTTCATTAGTTTATCTACATATTCATCGTCTTCCAATAGCCCTCGCTGGCTTCGAAGTTCATCTGTTCCTCGTTTCTTAATTAATCTGAATTACTCATAGCGACTATACAGACGCCGTGTGTGGTACAGGTGTGACATACGCAGCTATGGCTCTAGGAGGATGCTACGGTAGCGTGATTGAATCCTGCCTCGGGAACACGTGTTTATCAGCTGTCAATATGTCGTCCTCCACTGGAAGCCACGTCATGAAATCTCATCGTATGTCCATATAGTGTCAGGCATTTCAACATAGTCTGCCTTCAGGGTTCCAGCCCTTTGCGGCCATTCCGTCCATACTCTTGTGATGACTATAAGCAAACATCAGACATTTAAAAATAACGAGCTTCCTTGATCACGTGATCAGTGGCGCAGGACTATCACTATAGATAATAGATACCGGGTAAACACAAGTGAACTGAACCATCGAGTTCTGGGGAGGTTATTCAATATCTGCATTAAAATTAATGAAAATCGTCCTTGAGAAAATTTAATGAAACCGTAGAAAAAATTAACAATTATGTGATATCATCACCACCACCACCATCATCATCATCATCATCATCATTATCATCAACATAATTTTGTTTTCAAATTTGGATCTATAAATTCTCGTCACCGGAGATGTCATTAGGCCTATAACTTCTTGTCACCGATTACATTTTAGTCACCGGCGTTCTCGTCACCGATTAAATTTAATGGTTTATTAATGTTTTATTGAAAAAATCAATGAGATTTAAATGTCATTGTAAGGTTGTTTCCGTGGTTACGCATATAAGTATAATGAGATTTAAATGTCATTGTAAGGTTGTTTCCGTGGTTACGCATATAAGTATAAAGAGATTTCAATGTCATTGTAAGGTTGTTTCCGTGGTTACGCATATAACTTAAGTATAATGAGATTTAAATGTCATTGTAAGGTTGTTTCCGTGGTTACGCATATAAGTATAATGAGATTTAAATGTCATTGTAAGGTTGTTTCCGTGGTTACGCATATAAGTATAAAGAGATTTAAATGTCATTGTAAGGTTGTTTCCGTGGTTACGCATATAACTTAAGTATAATGAGATTTAAATGTCATTCTAAGGTTGTTTCCTTGGCTACGAATATAAGTATAACGAGATTTAAATGCCATTGTAAGGTTGTTTCCGTGGTTACGCATATAACTTAAATATAATGAGATTTAAATGCCATTGTAAGGTTGTTTCCGTGGTTACGCATAAAAGTATAATGAGATTTAAATGTCATTGTAAGGTTGTTTCCGTGGTTACGCATATAAGTATAAAGAGATTTAAATGTCATTGTAAGTTTGTTTCCGTGGTTACGCATATAAGTATAAAGAGATTTAAATGCCATTGTAAAGTTGTTTCCGTGGTTACTCATATAAGTATAAAGAGATTTAAATGTCATTGTAAGGTTGTTTCCGTGGTTACGCTTATAAGTATAAAGAGATTTAAATGCCATTGTAAAGTTGGTTCCGTGGTTACTCATATAAGTATAAAGAGATTTAAATGTCATTGTAAGGTTGTTTCCGTGGTTACGCATATAAGTATAAAGAGATTTAAATGTCATTGTAAAGTTGTTTCCGTGGTTACTCATATAAGTATAAAGAGATTTAAATGTTATTGTACGGTTGTTTCCGTGGTTACGCATGTAACTTAAGTATAATGAGATTTAAATGCCATTGTAAGGTTGTTTCCGTGGTTACGCATATAAGTATAATGAGATTTAAATGTCATTGTAAGGTTGTTTCCGTGGTTACGCATATAAATATAAAGAGATTTAAATGTCACTGTAAGTTTGTTTCCGTGGTTATGCATATAAATATAAAGGGATTTAAATGCCATTGTAAAGTTGTTTCCGTGGTTACTCATATAAGTATAAAGAGATTTAAATGTCATTGTAAGGTTGTTTCCGTGGTTACGCATATAAGTATAAAGAGATTTAAATGCCATTGTAAAGTTGTTTCCGTGGTTACTCATATAAGTATAAAGAGATTTAAATGCCATTGTAAAGTTATTTCCGTGGTTACTCATATAAGTATAAAGAGATTTAAATGCCATTGTAAAGTTTTTTCCGTGGTTACGCATACAAGTATAAAGTGATTTAAATGTCATTGTAAAGTTATTTCCATGGTTACTCATATAAGTATAAAGAGATTTAAATGCCATTGTAAAGTTGTTTCCGTGGTTACTCATATAAGTATAAAGAGATTTAAATGCCATTGTAAAGTTGTTTCCGTGGTTACGCATATAAGTATAAAGAGATTTAAATGTCATTGTAAGGTTGTTTCCGTGGTTACGCATATAAGTATAAAGAGATTTAAATGTCATTGTAAAGTTGTTTCCGTGGTTACTCATATAAGTATAAAGAGATTTAAATGTCATTGTAAAGTTGTTTCCGTGGTTACGCATATAAGTATAAACAGATTTAAATGTCATTGTAAGGTTGTTTCCGTGGTTACGCATATAAGTATAAACATTTTTAAATGCCATTGTAAAGTTGTTTCCGTGGTTACGCATATAAGTATAAACAGATTTAAATGTCATTGTAAGGTTGTTTCCGTGGTTAGGCATATAAGCATAAACAGATTTAAATGCCATTGTAAAGTTGTTTCCGTGGTTACTCATATAAGTATAAAGAGATTTAAATGCCATTGTAAAGTTGTTTCCGTGGTTACGCATATAAGTATAAACAGATTTAAATGTCATTGTAAGGTTGTTTCCTTGGTTACGCATATAAGTATAATGAGATTTAAATGCCATTGTAAAGTTGTTTCCGTGGTTACGCATATAAAGTATAAAGAGATTTAAATGTCATTGTAAAGTTATTTCCGTGGTTACTCATATAAGTATAAAGAGATTTAAATGCCATTGTAAAGTTGTTTCCGTGGTTACGCATATAAGTATAAACAGATTTAAATGCCATTGTAAAGTTGTTTCCGTGGTTACTCATATAAGTATAAAGAGATTTAAATGACATTGTAAGGTTGTTTCCGTGGTTACGCATATAAGTGTAAAGAGATTTAAATGCCATTGTAAAGTTATTTCCGTGGTTACTCATATAAGTATAAAGAGGTTTAAATGCCATTGTAAAGTTGTTTCCGTGGTTACGCATACAAGTATAAAGTGATTTAAATGTCATTGTAAAGTTATTTCCGTGGTTACTCATATAAGTATAAAGAGATTTAAATGTCATTGTAAAGTTGTTTCCGTGGTACTCATATAAGTATAAAGAGATTTAAATGCCATTGTAAAGTTGTTTCCGTGGTTACGCATATAAGTATAAACAGATTTAAATGTCATTGTAAGGTTGTTTCCGTGGTTATGCATATAAGTATAAAGAGATTTAAATGCCATTGTAAAGTTGTTTCCGTGGTTACGCATATAAGTATAAACACATTTAAATGTCATAGAAAGGTTGTTTCCGTGGTTACGCATATAAGTATAAACAGATTTAAATGCCATTGTAAAGTTGTTTCCGTGGTTACGCATATAAGTATAAACAGATTTAAATGTCATTGTAAGGTTGTTTGCGTGGTTACTCATATAAGTATAAAGAGATTTAAATGCCATTGTAAAGTTGTTTCCGTGGTTACGCATATAAGTATAAACAGATTTAAATGTCATTGTAAGGTTGTTTCCGTGGTTACGCATATAAGTATAATGAGATTTAAATGCCATTGTAAACTTGTTTCCGTGGTTACGCATATAAGTATAAAGAGATTTAAATGTCATTGTAAAGTTATTTCCGTGGTTACTCATATAAGTATAAAGAGATTTAAATGCCATTGTAAAGTTGTTTCCGTGGTTACGCATATAAGTATAAACAGATTTAAATGCCATTGTAAAGTTGTTTCCGTGGTTACTCATATAAGTATAAAGAGATTTAAATGCCATTGTAAAGGTGTTTCCGTGGTTACGCATATAATTATAAACAGATTTAAATGTCATTGTAAGGTTGTTTCCGTGGTTACTCATATAAGTACAAAGAGATTTAAATGTCATTGTAAGGTTGTTGCCTTGGATACGAATATAAGTATAATGAGATTTAAATGTCATTGGAAGATTGTTTCCGTGGTTACGCATATAAGTATAATGAGATTTAAATGTAATTGTAAGGTTGTTTCCATGGTTACGCATATAAGTATTTAGCAAAAAAAATTTCTAAATCCAAGCCATTGCACGCTGCGAGTTGGTTGCAACACAGCGCGAGCTCATCTAGCGAGACACACCTAGTTACCGATTTCGTTGGTCTCTTACAACTGTATCACGAGAAGCGTGTGTTCTCGGCGATGTTGCCGGACTCCTGAAACTTCAAACTTCATTTCCTAATGAACCGTGCATTTAATTACAAAACGTAATACAGGTTTTATATTCATTTCAGTGTATATTATCGTCCCTGTTGAATAATTTTAAATAATTTTAACCCTTAAATTGACAAAACTTCATTTGTCACACTAGTTTATTAAACAGTGTCGGACCGTAAAGAAAACAACCATCACAATATATGTTGTACATATAGTATTTTGAAATTTTGGTTAAATTTAATTTTCCTACCAATTTTTTTCTCTTGGTCTATTAAAATTATAGCATATAGCCTATTAATCTGTTGTATCCTATAAGATAGTTTATGAATTTAATGGTTAAGACGAAACTTAGATGAATATTTGGAGTGTTCATTGAACATAAAATTCTCATCCCTATTTACAACTACGACTGATTCTGACAAAGCGCAGTTGTCCATTGATGGAACAATATTTTATTCGGCACTTGTATATCGATCTAATATTCATCTCTGTGCACCCCTGAGCTAAACAACGCAATTGTTTCTGCCCCACCCTATGACTGATGTATAAGGACTAGAGGTCGTCTACTGAACGAATGTGAGAAAGCACTATAGCCATTTCCGCTCCTGCAGAAATGCTGTGGGGGGCGTGGGGGTGCCAGGGAGTGTTGTTAGCCCTCGCTGCAATGTGGAAAATAATAAAGTCATTACCTCCGGGAAAATGAGTGCCACCCCACTGGGATGGCCGCCGCACGCCCGGACTGGCTCGCGGCATAAAATATGTCCCGGGGTTTATTCTGCAGAGGTCCATTTTTATAGCCATGTTGGTATGTAAATAGTTTGTATTTCCACATTTACAATAATTGCAATAAAATGTTTCAGTGATTCGAAAAGCGCGGAATATATGTGTAATAGCGGAGACCTTGAATGGCAGAGTTCTATTTTTCGATTACGAGGTACGAGAAAATATGTTTCCCAATAAATAGATGGTCGCACACTGAAATGGGTGTAATTTATTAATGATGCTTACAAAACCAATAATAGTTATTTATGGTACTTGTGAAGTAAGTGCATCTTTATTGCGCGAGCGGAAATATTTAAGCACGAGGCGTCAGCCGAGTGCTTAAATTACACGAGCGCAATAAAGATCACGCTCACAAGTACCATACGTAATTTTGTCCATGACCATAACGAAAAATTATGTTTTATAAAAGAAAATAAGTTGAAAATAAGTCTTCATATAATCACGTATCATGGCATGGATTTTAGAATCGATACGTTTACTAGGTAGGTCGTGATGCAGGAGGCCATGATTAGTGAAGAATGGTATCTAAGGCGTTGGATAAATAACAAATTATAATTAATTATATAATTTTAATATATATTTTTTTCATTTTAAATTTGTATTTTCATCTTTTTGAAGTTTCAGGGATTATTTAGAATATAATTTTAATATGTATGATTTGAGGCTTTCTCGGCGTTGGTTCGCTAATATGTTTTCGCAGGATATCAGCCGAGTTAAGATTTTGGAATGCTCCAAGCTTTCGACTGCTATCTCTGCAGCCATCTTCAGGGAAGTGATGTCCGAACAGAAAGTCGAAAGGTTATATAGATGTGGCTGTCTCAGGTGAAACGGGATTGGTTGGCGGATCGGCCAATCCGGGGCCGGGAATTGTCATCGCTCGTAAGCTCCGCCCCTCCCGGGATTACTGCGTGAAGTTTGGCGGGCGGCGAGCCCTGTTCCGCCGGTTGGAATCGGTTGCCGTCCTCGGTCCGTGATCTTCATGACCTTGATTGTAAGAGGGCCTGAGTTGGTCTAAGGCCGGTGTCCATGCCTGACTGAGCTGGAGTCCACTGTCTCTGTTAAAGTTGTTTTTCTCCAGCTTGATCTCTGTGGCCTCCTTGATTGTACGATCCCAGTAGTGGCTTGATTTGTTAATGACCTTGGTGTGGTCAAACAGTATTTTATGCTCCTTTTCTATGCTGTGTTGCGCCACTGCAGATTTTTCCGGGTAATACAGCCTCAGGTTCCTCTTATGTTCTTTGATTCTGTCTTCTATTGTGCGGCCAGTCTGCCCTATGTATACTTCGCCACACTCGCATGGAATCTTGTAAATCCCTGGAGTCCTTAAGCCCTGACTGTCTTTAACCTGACGTAGATGACTCCGGATTTTGCTCTGTGGTTTATGGATGGTTTTGATATTAACCTTCTGGAGGATTCTGCTTATTTTGTGTGACACGCTCCCGCAGAATGGAATGAAAGCTTTCTTTGTCGGTTCTTGCTTGCTGTCTAAGTCTATTGTGTTACATCTCGTGGTAACTTGTTTGAGGGCTTTGCTGATGTCTCTCCGGCTGTAGTTGTTTTGTTGTAGTGTTCTACGAAGATGGTCCATTTCTGCAGGCAAGTTGTTGATATCGGAAATGACTATGGCGCGATGTAGTAGACTAGTCAGGACGGACTTCTTCTGCGAAGGGTGGTGGAGGCTGAGTGCATTCAGGTACAGATCTGTGTGCGTCGGCTTTCTATACACGCCATGTCCGAGAGTACCATCTGCTTTCCTGTGTATGTGGATATCCAGGAACGGCAGAAATGGACCATCTTCGTAGAACACTACAACAAAACAACTACAGCCGGAGAGACATCAGCAAAGCCCTCAAACAAGTTACCTCGAGATGTAACACAATAGACAAGCAAGAACCGACAAAGAAAGCTTTCATTCCATTCTGCGGGAGCGTGTCACACAAAATAAGCAGAATCCTCCAGAAGGTTAATATCAAAACCATCCATAAACCACAGAGCAAAATCCGGAGTCATCTACGTCAGGTTAAAGACAGTCAGGGCTTAAGGACTCCAGGGATTTACAAGATTCCATGCGAGTGTGGCGAAGTATACATAGGGCAGACTGGCCGCACAATAGAAGACAGAATCAAAGAACATAAGAGGAACCTGAGGCTGTATTACCCGGAAAAATCTGCAGTGGTGCAACACAGCATAGAAAAGGAGCATAAAATACTGTTTGACCACACCAAGGTCATTAACAAATCAAGCCACTACTGGGATCGTACAATCAAGGAGGCCATAGAGATCAAGCTGGAGAAAAACAACTTTAACAGAGACAGTGGACTCCAGCTCAGTCAGGCATGGACACCGGCCTTAGACCAACTCAGGCCCTCTTACAATCAAGGTCATGAAGATCACGGACCGAGGACGGCAACCGATTCCAACCGGCGGAACAGGGCTCGCCGCCCGCCAAACTTCACGCAGTAATCCCGGGAGGGGCGGAGCTTACGAGCGATGACAATTCCCGGCCCCGGATTGGCCGATCCGCCAACCAATCCCGTTTCACCTGAGACAGCCACATCTATATAACCTTTCGACTTTCTGTTCGGACATCACTTCCCTGAAGATGGCTGCAGAGATAGGAGTCGAAAGCTTGGAGCATTCCAAAATCTTAACTCGGCTGATATCCCGCGAAAACATATTAGCGTTGTATTTTTATCTTTTTTAAGTTTCAGGGATTATTTAGAAGTGTTCAAGGGACTAATGTGATTAAAATAATTTCACATATTACTTCTGTAAACTTAAGAGGAAAGTTAAAACGTAATTAATCATCGTTGTTTTAAAATCCTATAAACCCAACTTCGCAGGTTCAAGTCTCCTCGCCTCCCAAAAGGTAAATTATTACAAAATTAAAAAAAAATACATATTATATATGGATGCAATGCACAAATTACGACGCAGTAGATAGAGAAAAGAGAAGGAGATTGAGTGTATGTATATTTCAGAAATGGTAATAAAGAAGTAGTGGTAGTGACATCTAGTAACTAATATATTAACTTCTTGAGTAATAGTTCAATGGAAAAGTATACGTGTGTACCCGGGTACTAGGAAAATACTAATGAACTGTGAGATAAAGTTCAAACTGTGAGGTAAAATCTTTATCTCACTAGTGGAATAAAGTAATGTTGAATAAAAGCCTACTTTACAAACGCAAAAATATTTAGTAAAGGCATGTTTTTCGTTATGGTCATGGATAAAAAATTAAATTGTTAACTGCCTCCCACTTTAGGTAGCCCAGAAGGACTCAGTATACTCTCCTACATGAATTTTACAATATTAAATATTTACATAAATTTGTTGACAGAAAATTAAAATAAACATATATGAGTTATAAAGTGAAGAAAAAGAAATTAAACAGAGTGAATATGATGACTCAGAATTTGGCAAGAGCTTTTCAAAACTGAAGTTATGATGTCAGCAGTAAGTGTCAGTGGTAGTTCAAAAGTCTTCCTGAAGCTTTCAAAGAACTTGGGAATCACACCACGAGCTCCAATAAGAGGACCAATCACCTCAATGTTTTCAAGCTGGTATTTTGCTTTGAAGTAATCAACTGTTGGCAGATAAATGTTGATCTTTTCTTGATTGACATCCTCCGGCTGGCTTATGGTAGGATCAATTATATAACCTTTCATGGTAGTCTGGAAATACGCTATGATGTCAATACGTCTAGAGGAGCCATTAGTAGCAAGGCAAAAGACTTCCTCTTCTACTGTCCAAGACTTTTTTTTTTTCAAAGCAGTTGCAATTAAGTATCGAACGTGAAGTCTGGCATTTCGGAGGAGTAAACCTCTGTTACACTGACCTTGGACGTGGGCAAGGGTTTCAGTCTCCGGGCATCCATGTCTGCACCGGGATCCGTCCAAAGAGGAAACGTAATAAAAAACTTGTGAAATATTAAAAGTACACAAGTGATGAATCCGATAATGAGTGATGAATCCGATATCGCCGCCTCACAAAACCATCTTAACATTATGGAAACCTCGACGACAGAAAATAAATGTGAGTAAAAGTAAGCCCTCTTGTAGAGAAAGAAATTTATCTCAAATATCAGCTGAATGGTACGCCGGTGTCACAAGTGAACACTTGTAAATACCTAGGTATACAGGGTGATTCACGAGGATTTACCGTCACTTACGGAGCTTATTTCCGAAGACATTCTGAGCAAAAAATCATATAAACATATGTCCCAATCTCAATATTTTCAGAGTTACACTAATTTAAATTTTTAGTAAAATTCCTTTTTTATTTAGTTTTAAGAGTAAAAAATATTACAAATAGAGATTGAACTATTCAGAAGTATCATTTCTTTAGTTGGCTAGTGTTCTGAAGCTAAAATTTTGTTAACTGCTTTGTACAGATTTTTTTTTTCAATTTTTAACTAAAAATTACATCATTCTTACGCTCTTATCACAAAAATTATTACAAATCATACGACTTTAGAAACTTGATTCTTTACAGTTTAATCATGCATCCTAATGTACATTCTTGAAGAATTTAAAAGAGCGGCGTGATTTGTAACAATTGTTGTGATACATACATAAAAAATATAATTTTATAGTTAAAAATCGGAAAAAAAAATTGGTACGAAATAGTATGGAATTCGCAACACATTTTTAGCTTCAGAATACTAGCTAATTAAAGAAATGATACTCCTGAATAGTTCATTCTTTTTCTGTAATATTCTTTTACCCTTAAAAGTAAAGAATAATGGTATTTTACAAACAAATTCAAATTAGTTTAGCTACGAAAATATTGAGATTAGGACACATGTTTATATGACATTTTTTGCTCAGAATGTCTTCTGAAATAAGCTCCATAAGTGCCGGTAAATCCTCGTAAATCACCCTGTATATATTTAAGTAACAAACTGGGTGGGAGAAACAAGTCACTAATACTACAAGGAAAGCCTGGAAAGCACTATATTTCTCAATGCGTATTCTTGAGGAAGCTAACCGAAGGTCAAAAGAATTAGAGTATAAAACCCTTGTTCGCCCAATTATGGAATATGAAGCAGTAGGTTGGAATTCGTATAGACAAAACCAATTCGATTCAATAGAAAAGATGCAATGCAGGGCAGAAAAATATGTCAAAATGGGAAAGAGACATGGCGAAGAGATAGTAATAGACTTATGTTGGGAATTTCTCAAATCAAGGCGACCAAAAACCAGACTGACCGCATTGTTTAAGGTTTAAGCCTGGATCGACATCAGTGCTAGATTAGCAACACCATCACACTTAGGCAGGGCTGATAATATTAGGTTTTTGAAATGCAGAAAACAAATACCTGTCGTGGCAAAATTTTCTTTTGTTAACCGCACAATAGTAGACTGAAACAGCTTACCTGCGGCAATCTTTCAGGGTGGTCCTCTCAAAATCAGTACATTTAAGGAAAGGTTGAGAATACGATGTAAGAGTAATGGAACAGAGAAAGCAGCAAAAAATACAATGTGGTCTGTTGTTGTCAAGAGGAGTCAAGCCCCCGCATACTGTAAGGGATCACGTCTCAAACACGTTCAAGTCTGAGTATTTCTCACGATCACAAAGTAAATATTACTCACCGCCATCAAAACGGCGCGAATATTAAGCGGAGATATGATGACATAATAACCAGCAGTGGAGTACAAATGTAAGCCGCGCGAGTACTGGAGGGTTAGATTATACATTTATCTGTTTCATCGCTTTAGAAGCTTTCTAATTCTGCAGACAAATATCTATGCTTATTTTTTCATTTATATTTCCAGTCGTCACTATCATCGAAATTGTTTTACTTGAAGGAGTCTTTAATGGAACCATTCATACAATGGTCTAATGATATGAGATCTGGGTTGTAAGAAGGATGGGTAGAATCTCCCAGCCTACTTCCTTGATGCATTCGACGGTGGTACCGGCAGTGACGTTTAGTTGTGTGCTGAAGAATATTTCGCTTAGGTAAATGGGTTTTTGAAAACAATTGTGTCATATGAAGAAACGTAAATACATCATTTTGAGCTAGAATCGAAGAATCAGAGTATGGAGTGTACCACCTATTCTCATCAGTTCAGAAATATTTATATCTCAACAGTTTGTAGACATAGTAATGATGATTTTTTGGGATATGTTGTTGTTGTTCTTGTTCTGCCTGACAAGTGTTAGGCCACAAGGCCTGTTACGGTCTCACATAAAATTTTCACGCCATCTCTTAGCAGGACGACCCAGAGGTCTTTGGCCATGTGGTACGTAATCATAAATTGCCTTTGGGAGTCTACTATTACTCATTCTTTCCAAATGATGTTTCCAATTATACATACTGATATTGAACAATGTAATCTAAATCTGGTTGAGTATTTAGTTCCTTTAAAATTTCATAATTTCTTTTCAGATCCCATTTAGTATAGCCCGCTGTTCTTCGCAAGAATCGCATTTCACAAGCTGTTATTCTGCTTTTATCTGCTTTCCTCAGTGTCCATGCTTCGCTGCCATAGCTGAGCATCGGTCGTGCCAATGTGTTGTAGAGACGTATGCGGGTGTGTTTCTGAACCAAGGATGGTTTCATCACACTATTTATAATGCCCATAGCTCTTGTGTATTTATTAATTTTCTGTGATTGTCCAATTCTTCAAAAATGGAAAGATTGTAACCTAAATATGGAAAACTATTACATCTTTCTAATATTTTATTATCGAGACAAATTTTACTTTGTATTGGGTATTTCCCACAGAATGCCATAATTTTTGTTTTATCTGTTGAAATTTCCATATTGTATGTGGCTGCTACTTGCTGCAAATTATATATTGACCTTCGGAGGTCGTCTTCTGAAAGTGCTAATGATACCAAATCATCTGCAATTTTTTGTCATATTAAAGGGGCAATTTACTGTAAACTTTGGAAGATCGTGGTACTGTAATCAATGAGTATTACAGCGATTTGTTAACAAGAAAGCGAATATAGAGTTTCTCTAATGACGTCGTATGGAGTTCAGAAACAGTTCCTTTGGAACCCAAATATTTTAAAACAAAAGTTAATTAGTTAGTATATAAATTGTATACAGAAAATACGACTTTTACATAACATTTTTCTTCAGAAACTTCTTAGATTACATAAACTAGATGCCAGATAAATACGTTCATGGATAACGTGATGTAGAAATCAGTTAGGAACAGAATGTATCTTCCATGCAGTGTATACAAACGTGCAACACCTTGTGTATGCAATTGGAATAGAATGGCGATTGTCAGTTTCGGGTAACTAGAGTCAACAAAGCCCACCGCCAACTAATTACAGTTGCAACCACAGAGATGCGACGTCAGCGCTCCAAGAAACCAACACAAGAACTAATTCAGAGCAACTGAAAGCGCAACTGATTGCAACTCCATTACAAACTCAGATTCCATCTTTTGTGTCGAGCCTGCGATGGGTAACGGCTCTGTGCATCGCGTAATTGCCTTCAATTATATTGTAACTGTATCCCATTAGCATCCGAAATCCTTTATCACATGTATAGAAACACGGGGAGGGAATTCATAAGAGAAAACGACAACCCTCATTACCATTGGAAGTTCCTAATTTTCCATTAAATGACGACAACGTTGATTATGAAGGTTATCTCTAGCATTCAGATGATGAAACTGTAAAGACTATTTCGATGGTGTTCGGGTAAAAGGGTTAAGTCATTTTTTTTGTGAAAATTATTGACTTCTGTTTCCCAGGTGAATATACACGTTAAATTCTACAGGGACATCATTTTATTTTTACTAACATTTTTAATATTAACTTGCCTATACCTCTGGATCAACGCCGTTTGCTTACCCCCTTCCACGACTGGAGTTCGATGATACTGGCGTAATGTACAGAGGAAATTCTCCTCAAAATATGTGACTGGTTCTCAGTCAATAAATTGGTATTAAATTGTAACAAAACTAACATAATTCAATTTAAATCCTGTGCAAATTTAACCTCGCAAATTTATAGCGCAATAATTAACAACAGATCCCTATTAGGAATAACTACAACCAAGTTTCTTGGCTTAAAAATCGATAATGTGTTAAATTGGAAAAGTCATATTAAAGAAATTACCCCCAAACTAAATTCAGCTTGTTTTGCTATTAGATCTATGCAAAAGATAGTAAATATCAATACCTTAAAAACAATACATTTTGCATACTTCCACTCGGTAATGAGTTTTGGAATAATATTCTGGGGAAATTCCAGAGGTAGTAAAAGTATATTTCTATTACAAAGAAAGAGTAATTAGAATAATAGTAGGTGCCAAATCTAGGGAATCTTGTAGGACTATTTTCAAAAAACTACAAATAATGCCCATGGCTTGTCAGTATATCTTTTCATTAATAGTCTTCCTCGTATGTAATCGTGAAAACATTGTAATTAATTCAACAGTTCATAGCATAAATACACGTCAAAAAATGACTTTCATACTCCATCAGCAAGTGTATCGTGCTATCAAAAAGGAGTGTGTTATATGGCAGTATAAATTTTTAATAGCCTCCCTATCGACATAAAAAATGAAACTCAAAACATAAGGTTATTTAGGGCCAAATTAAAGAAGTACCTACTTTCTCACGCCTTCTATTCTACAGGTGAATTCGTGACATTAAATAACACTTCATGAAATTGATACTAAAACTATGTGTTGTACTAGTAGACTATATTGTAAATCTCGTCTGTATATATATATATATATATATATATATATATATATATATATATATATATTTCATCTAGACTGTGACTATAAATTAAGACTTTATAATAGTATTAAGTTTTTTGACTTGTTCCATATTCTAGCTGTAAAGCAATGTAGGAATACTATGGAATGTTAATAAATACAATACAATAACATACAATACAATACAAATCACTTTACTATGTATATGAGGGAAGAAAAGTAGTTCATCCATTTACGTAAACTAGGAAATGTCCAGATTTTGAGTTTGATAATTTTCATTACGTTTTTGTTTAATCAAAATACAGTACAGTATTAACAATGTGTGTTTTTACTCACGAACTGAGCTGTCCATGTGGACGTATTCATTATGCAGTGTATATTATACTCTCTACAGCACATTAGCGTACACTATAGAGAATGAAGTTAAATTGAAAAATAATCAAATATGGATATTTAAACACATTTTTTAAAATGGTGGCCGTTCATTTCGATACAGGCTTCAGTTCTAATGTGCATATTATCGCACTATAGACTATTGTACCTAATCCCAATTACCAGTTTCGTTCTTCGTACTAGTAACTCATGTTGAAATAATTCTGTACCTACTCTATAAAAGAGTACCTTACGTACTGTAAATTCAATCTTTACTTCTGCCCGATCCGAAAAGATAAAATTACTCAGACAGGCTATCTCTTGTACGTCCAAGTGGTTATGCCGTAGGGTCGTAGAAAGGGAGGAAATCACGTGACAGTTAATTAACGAGGCCCTTTTATTTAAGTTATTTTAAACAGTTGTATAATATTACGTAGACGTCCAATTCCTAACAGAAATTAATGTTCTCAGAAAAGAGGTAAGACAGCCCAGCCACTAGCTGGCGAATAAAAGCTGGTGGGGAAACCGGGATACGACGTAGGTAGGCAAATGAGCGACAGTACCTGAGCGAAAATGATTCAATATTGAAAGCTCTTTCGTCACTGGAAAACGCGAACATATTTTTGGAACGTACTGTTTACTATGACCGTAAGGCTACTATGACTGTATATGCGGTCTTGGATCTGTGTGGAGGACGTTTGAACTTCATTAGTAGAAGGGGTGGGAGTGAAGTACATTCAAAAACTCAAATGCAATAAAAATTGAAGAAAAAATAAAATGATGTCCCTGTACAAGTGGATGTGCAAAACACAAAAGAACGGCAGCAATTTTTGATGTGTTTTACTTATGTAAAAAATATCTGCAATATGGTTCCGAAGTTTAATTTTCGTTTATCTCTAAAGTCATTTTTAATGATTTGACTCTGACTCCATCTGCTTAAACATCATCTATTTATTGATAATAAAAATTATATTTGTGGTTGTTTATTGAAAATTACGATGATAATAATATAATGATAAATCAAACCTTATTGCAGTAAAAATAAAAGAAAAAATAACTCATTGGGCGGAAATAAACTCAGGAGTCAGATTAGGTTGTGGCCTCTCTCCTTTGCTTTTTAACGCTTATATGAATGCCATTGTGAAAGATTTTGGAGAAACAAAACACGGATATATCACTATTAACATGAATTTAAAATTAGATGTAATAACGTTTGCAGATGATCTTGTTTTACTAGCAACATCTGAAGATGATTTGCAATGGTCAGTACATAATTTAAAGTTAATAGCTCAAAGATATTCAATGGAAATATCCATTAAAAAAAAACAAAAATAATGGCCTTTTGTGGTAAATACCCAATACCACGCAAAGTTTGTTTAAATAACACAATTTTGGAAATAGTTAATGAGTTTAATTATTTAGGATATAAAGTTTCTTTCGTTGAAAATTTGGATTTATTAGAGAACATTGTAAAATTCAACAAATCCATGGGCATCATTAATAGAGTTTTAAAACCTTCATTAGTACAGAAATCAACTCGTACTCGTCTTTATCAAATAATAGCTGGACCAGTCTTATGTTATGGGCGTGAAGCGTGGACTATAAGGACAAAAGATGAAAGCAGACTAACAGCTTGCGAGATGAGATTCATGCGCCGAACAGCTGGCTACACTAAATGGGATCGAAAGAAAAATGAAGATATCCTTCAGGAACTTAATGTATCATCAATACTGGACTATATCTCCAGATAACAGTTAAACTGTAAGGAACACGTCTCAAGAATGGTTTCATCCAGGATTCCTAAGGCAATAATGAAGTATCGTCCAAATGGGAAACGGTCATTTGGTCGACCTATGAAAAGATGGTAAGAAAATCGCTTTTTCAGGCCGTAACAGTTCTTTTGGGACTAGTACTTGACAGGATGATGATGATGATGCTGATGATGATGATGATGAATATAATGACTAGAGACAGGATTTCCATGCACTATCAAATGACCAGATATGAACAATGAAGGAAAAACACAAAAAATATGCATTATGAAAATCGAAATTTACATTGTATTTTCGAATGACACAAGGTACTACTAACAGCCTTTCCAAATTTTCAGCAGTCAATTTAATGCGTTCATTTGTCAAAATATTTTTTTACATAGAAATATCCTTTGTGCGAGATCGTGCGTATTTGCTTGCTTTCCGCACAAAACCAATACGCGGTAAGTGTGAAATACCACATTCAGTATTCCCAACGTAATACACATAACAATTTCCCTATTCTTACCGCTTAAGCGTCATATTCATTTTACTGCTTTAGGCTTTTAACATATTATTTTTAAAGACGTTCAATATAGTAATAATTATAAATTGGAAACTTACCACTGCAATTTCACCTAAATTGCACTGTTAATTATTGTTTTTAAATATTTGCAAAAATTAAGTAAACTCTACAACACCACAAAAGTTACTGCATTTGTAATGCAAGTAACATTAAGGAAGCCGTGAAAAAATCAACAAGATTCCAGACTCATCATAGACTGGGGGAAAAAAAAGAGAGACGTATAT
Source organism: Periplaneta americana (assembly GCF_040183065.1). Lineage (NCBI taxonomy): Eukaryota > Metazoa > Arthropoda > Insecta > Blattodea > Blattidae > Periplaneta > Periplaneta americana. Next base: position 174,683,150 of record NC_091119.1, on the reverse strand, counting down.
CAAGGCCTGCTGCAGTATAGTAAACCCAGAAAACATTTTATAGGAACAATGTTGAAGATAGATATATTTGTTTTCCAAAGTTGCCGTCATTTAACAGAAACCAAGATGGAGATTTCATTGCAACTAATTAGAAATTCCTCTTTCAGGTATGTAATAAACGATCTTCGCACAAAATAATGTACGATACACGAGCGGTATGTTTGTTTTCATGTTCTCGGAAATTAAAAAAGCTCAACTACGTTTCGCTTTTTCAATCTTTTCCTCGAACATGAAAACGTCAACATACCGCTCTTGTAACGTATATTACTATTCTGAGTCACAAGAAGTGACAGGTGCAAACTTAAATGATACAATTTGATGCAAAGTGATTTCTAATTCTGTCTCTTCAACATTTTCACCACAATTTCACTGAATCACCACTTCAATCTACGAGACCGAGACAAGTGGATCATTAAGAACGACTCCAATAAAACGAACACTTAGCTGAAAGACTTGACGCTATGATTGGGATTTCCTTAAATGTCCCTTCAATTTTTGTTCTGCTTTGATTATTAATTATATTATTTTTTTCTTTTCCTACAGTTCTTCAATTCTTTTCATTCTGCACTGTTTCTATTATTGCATTTTCTTTCTTTTATTTTTGCTTTTCTCTTTATTGTGTTCGTTCGTACCATTTTTTCCTCTCTCATCAAGGTCCTCATGCCTTCGTTTCTTGCTCTCGCAGAGGGGAACCCACCCGATGAATGGCTGGGCTGGGTTTGCCTGTAATCCGCCTGCATGTGTTAACAGCAGACTGCGCCCGTAGCTTTGATGTCGTCACAAACTTCCACGCTCCCAGTCTCTCGAGTTCCAATCGTACTTCAGATAGAGATTTGTTGGTTGTGACCTGCCATTGTTCTCTGTCTTTGAGCTAATTTCACGAACGCGCGGATTCCACCTGCATTCCGAACCGTCTCAAATTATGGGGGCGTGCTGGGCCGTCACACAAAGCGAAGCCCCTAACAGTTTGCAGCCAAATTAAATGAGGAACAGAACAAGACAATGAGAGAAATCTCAACTGAATAAAATAGTTTATGCCACAAGAGTGATATCAACTTTTCAATTTATGATTTCACAGGTATCGCAATAATCTATACTAATAATAAATTTGTAGCCAAAAATTTTCTGGTATTTTTAGATTTTCTAAAAATTATTGGTGTTAACATGTATAATTAACCACCCTGAAACCAAAAATCGCTTTTTTGAAATTTTTGTTTGTATGTCTGTCTGCCTGTCTGTCTGTCTGGATGTTTGTTACCTTTTCACGCGATAATGGCTGAACCGATTTATATGAAAATTGGAATATAAATTAAGTACGTTGCAACTTAGATTTTAGGCTATATGTCATTCAAAATACTTTATTTAAAAGGGGGGTTATAAGGGGGCCTGAATTAAATAAATCGAAATATCTCGCTTATTATTGATTTTCATGAAAAATATTACATAACAAAAGTTTCTTTAAAAATAATTTCCGATAAGTTGTATTCTACACAAAAGTTTTATAGGAGTGATATTTAATGAGATAAATGAGTTTTAAAATTACAATAATAACCCCATCTAAGGCGCTGTACTGAAATAAAAACAAGTGACATCGTCTATAAGGGACCTTGGACAACAACAATCGAAAGCTATTAAACATAGCCTAAGAGAATGTTTCTGTGTTTGTATGAAGTAATATCGGAAGCTAATTATACACAATAAAACTAAATGATACGTCAATCTTCATTAAACTATGGTTGCATGTAATAACAATTAAGAAACATGTTAAAGGAATTGTCATTGCACCAAATGATTGCTCTTTGGACCAAAATGAACGCATTTTAATTATTTAAATACAATTTAAATTAAGTAACATATTAAACGATTTATCCTTCTATCAAACACGAATGTTCCCTGGATCAAACGTCCTATTTTAATTATGTAATTACTTTATATTTATTTGTAACAGGTGCAGCGGAGCGCACGCGTACGGCTAGTCATTATTTCAGTTTATTTTGTTGAACTACACTGTGTATAAAAATATGGAGCCAAATTCAAAGCCCTATATCTCACAACGGCAATAAGGTCTAATCACGTAACAAATTGCAAATACGATGAAAGATTAATGGAACGGAGAAAAATTCTCTCCGGCGCCGGGATTTGAACCCGGGTTTTCAGCTCTACGTGCTGACGCTTTATCCACTAAGCCACACCGGATTCTACCCCGGCGTCGGAAGAATCGTCTCAGTTTTAAGTTCCAACTCTTGGGTTCCCTCTGGTGGCCGCCCTCTGCACTACGTCATAGATATTTATGAACCTAGGACCGAAGTCCACACATGTGCTGAGGTGCACTCGTAATGAGTGACTAATTGGGCGGGATCCGACGGAATAAGCGCCGTCTTAAATCACGAAATGATTTACGCATATCATATATATTATTATAATGTACCGAAGTACATATGATATTCCATGCAGATATTCTGCGTCATCATACGATGAAAGAGTAACGGAACGGAGAAAAATTCTCTCCGGCGCCGGGATTTGAACCCGGGTTTTCAGCTCTACGTGAAGAGAGAATTTTTCTCAGTTCCATTACTCTTTCATCGTATGATGACGCAGAATATCTGCATGGAATACCATATGTACTTCGGTACATTATAATAATATACATAAAATTGCAAATAGTTTAGCGCAGTGATATGTGTAAAGGGTAAGCGGAGCCGTCCCGTGTGCCCCGTCGTGCAGCAGGAAGAGATAGAGAGCATACCCGCTAGTAGCTACGAGTGCACCATGGTGCACTGTGTTTTCCGCGGGTAAGTGACGCTACCCCCAGAGTGCTCTGTTCTGATGACTGCTGGTTTAGCGAGTCGCCATGTTATAAGTGCTCTGTGTGACCTTCACCTGCTGCATGGGCAACATCGAGGCGACAACTGAATTGGTCCTAAACTCTCCTCAGAGTGCCTCCTTCCACTGAATTCACTGTTGCTACAGTAGCGTCCAAAAGTATTTTGTAGTTAAGGTTTTATGTGTCAGTCTATGAGTAGCGTCACGTTACTGTGATTACATATCTAGGAAACAGGCAAGTTCATAGAATAACAATATAAATGTTCATTCCATTAGCTCAGCCGTGGCGAGAACGTGACTCGCGAGACATTGTGATTCGCAGTGATAGCTGTGCATTTCGCTTGGTTCTAACCTCCACCAACCCCCACCCTCTCACTCACTGGAGTCAAACTCCGTTCCATTTGTATTTGTCTCTGACCTGCGAGTGGCATATGCCTCTCTCGAAACCATGTACGAAAGTTCCAAGTAAGATGGGAGGACGCATTTTTTTGCTGTCAATATGATGAGAATATTAAATGTTTGATTTGTTCACAAGTATTACGAGGAAAGCGGTTGTATGACATAAAACGGCATTATACTACATGTTACTGATGAAACATTAAAAGGTTAAGCGTTATCATCATCATCATCATCATCATCATCATCTCTGTACGTCGACCCTTTATCAGCAGATGTACGAATAATGCGGTTAGCTCTTCAATTTGAACTCACTGATTTACAATGTGATGTCAAATGAAAGCTAGATGTAAGGACTTGACAAATGTTGAACTTTCAAATCTTTGCCAAAAAATAAATATCCGAAGCTTCGTTCTTTCGCTTGCTCTGCTGCAGCCATGTCCGCTACAACTTACGTTTGTGAAAAATTATTTTCAACAATTAAAATAGTAAAAACCAAATTTAGATCACGACTGACAGACAAATACCTTCGTGATCAACTACGACTGGCAGTAAATGACATAATTCCTGATTTTGAAACATTGTCGCAGAGACATTCTGAAGACAGTTAATTTTAGGTTGTGATATTGTTCATTTATTGTTCATTTCTTTCTTAGTTACACGTACTAAACATTAGTTTGTAGCCTTGCACTGTATAAAATTATATTTAAGTGCTTGACGTAAGGAAAATGAAAATCCGTTAATAAGTCAGACAGTTGCTTCACTTCCCTTTCGGGTGTCCGCCTCCCTCCATAGGTGCTATGCACGTTGCAGGTTACACAGTGGCTCGGCGCACGATTACATTTTTGCCACCATTGCATTAGCTCATAAGTACTTTGTGGTTTGATTTGGTGGCATGGTATATATTAAATATTAGTGTTTAGGTATTTAGATAGTGCTTATGTATTTGTACAGACCAGACATGCCATAAATCAGACTCTGAATGTGCAGTTATGTGCGCGGATCGGCGGTCTGTGCGGACTGCATCATACAAGCGTTGCTCTTACCCAGGGATGTCGAACAGCGCTCTCGAGCTGTGAAATGAAGAGCCTTCACTCCTCCCTTACCGTGCAACGGTTGAACACAGATAGCAGGCAGACCGGGAGTAAACTAAAGCGAAACTGCGGCAGCTGGTACTTCGATAACTTTTATACATCTTACTAATTGATTAGGAGCTCATTTTAGATTTGCACTTGATAAACTCTGATGAACAAAGAATGTAGACCTACATGAGGATGAATGTTGCTGCTGCTGATAATAATAATAATAATAATAATAATAATAATAATAATAATAATAATAATAATAATAATAATGTCGTTTTATATACTGGGTTATTCCATGAATGTTGTTCGTTAGTGATGGAAATAAATAATAATAATAATAATAATAATAATAATAATAATAATAATAATAATAATAATAATACTAATAATCATAAACCATATTTAAAATATCAACTGTGTGTATGTGTTGTAGCAGTGCAACTTCAAGTTCAGAAACGTAAACTGTTTTGATGTATAAAATTAATTACTTTTAGCGTGACTTGAAATTTGTTCATAGTTTTTGTTATAGATTCAAAAATATCTTCGCCCCGAAATCTGAGTCGATACTCCCTATGAATACAGCTACCTACGCCGTATCTTTGCGGTCGGTACTTTCATCAAGAGCTGCACTAACTCTCATTTTTCATTCTTGCTATCAGTTGTCCCTCCAAGTTATCTCCCATTTCTGATATGCGCTCTGCAATAATATTACGGGACAAACTTATCCTATATTTAAAATCATTAACATTTTCCGGACATATCTCTTTTGCAACAGCTATGAGACAGTCTTTCACAAATTCTCCGTCAGTGAATAGCTTTGAAGACGTTGCAATAATTTCACAAATTTTATAGCTAGCACGAACCAACCTAGTTCTACTAACACCCGATGATGATGATGATGATGATGATGATGGAAGGTTTTCTGAATTCTTGATTTTAATTCCTCTACAGGCTTTTCACGAGCGGAACTGGGTAACTTTTCTGGTCCATAAGCTTCAGCATGTATTGAATTAAAATGCCTTTCAATATTATGATGGCTTAGGTATCCAAATTCCTTTCTACATACTAAGTAATGTGTCTTTCCGTCCTTTAAGTTAAAGAAATATCCATCTATCCACTTATTATTGAATCTTCGTTCCATATCCATACCAGCCGCCAGAGTTGATAAACACTCTGCGTACAGAACACTGCTATAGCGAGCTGACTGACTGTCGTTTGAGCTCTGCTATGGTAGGAAACAGTATTAATCGTTTCACAGTTTGAGAGCGCTGTTCGACATCCCTGCTATTACCCGTTCTTAGCTTAAATTAAGAGTATTTTGAGACAGATTTTATCTCGCATAATAGTTCAAGTTGATTGCAATTTTCAGCTCTGATTTGATTAGATGTGTCGTGCTCCTGTTTCGAACATCTGTCCAATTATTATTCATGAGATGAAACACCCTCTTTGTATGAGCATTACTACTTGGTATGCTTCGAACAAAACTCGCCAGTTTTCCCAAATTTATGATATTAACATAGTTTGACTTTAAACAGGTGAGCACTAACCCATTTCTGGCAAGCATTATCTTCTACAAAGTCTGCACATTTTAATGCATCTCTTGAGCAACAAAATTCATCATATAAAAAAACATCATTCACGGCAAAATCATATGTTTAGAATTACAATTTTTACATTATGCAAAAATAAGGGAGAAAAATGCTCGAAGAGAAGAAAAATACGGGAGACAGAAGACTAAAAAATTAGGGGCAAATACGGGAGGATTGGCAATTATAATTAATGGATTAATGGATTAATGGATAATGGATTAATAATAATAATAATAATAATAATAATAATAATAATAATAATAATCAGTAGAGCCCGGATGTTTAGGCATTTATTTTGGTTAAAATAGGCAGGCATATAGGCACTAAAAATAGTAAAAATAGGCAGTGAAATAGGCATTTATTATTCATGGAAACAGACAAAAGATAGACAAATACTTAATAAACTATCCCATACGGTACTCACTTTCCTTGGTTACATGTCTCAACAAGATGCTTTTTTAAGTTGTCAACTGTCATAATGAGCCGCCTGTCAGAGAGAACGTTTTTCATGGTGGAAAAAGATCTTTCTACTTCTACTGAAGTGATTGGAACAAACTTAAAACAATTTATTTAAGAAGGGCTGTCTCTACTTTCTTTCACAGATCGGGAAAAACCGACTGTGTTTTGTTTCAAAAAGAGGAGTGTGAGAAGGGATTAGAGACTTAAGACTTGTGTGTGCAAGCGATAACAGTAACGGGACCTGGAGACTTGCTTTTACTACTTCCCTCATCCTCTTTCTGTCGCACGAAATGACCTGAGCACTAAGGATTATACTGTTCAAACATCTTTGTTAAGTGTCATAAATGATGGAATAGGTAGGGGAGAAAAGTTTACGGCTTCTTGGAAACACATGTATTGCTGGAGAATAAGATTCTCAGAAAATATTTATGTGAGGTGAATATATATTTTTAATTTGTACATCCGTTCTTTTTTTGTTTTTTTTTTATATAGGCCTAATTTATGTGCGGTTTATTTTAAATGCATTAAAAGTAAAAAACATGTAACATAACGACGTAAAAAGGCTAAAAAAAAAGGCATTTAACCTTAAGATAGGCGACGGGTGCTAAAATAGGCAAAAACACGCAAAATAAAAATTGGGCCTATCGTCCCCAAATGTGTGGAAACGTGTTTATCTCTAATAGGTCTTTCATACATATACTCAGTTTAAAAAAGGCATTTCGCCTAACATCTGGGCTCTAATAATCAGTAATGCTTGGATATGACAAACAAGTTTTACTTGTTTCTGTTTAGCAGTCTATCGGTACTTAATTTGCAGATGGCTCACGTGTAATATAATCGTGTTACGTAACAGGTTATAAAATTATAAGTAACAAGAGGGAAAAAAGATGAAGATATGATCAGCGGAAAGATTTTACGTCTGTAACAGTGTCTAGAATGAGACGTGAATTTAAACACTAACAACGTTGTAGCCAGGAGCGCTGAAATTCCGTGGAAACAAAACAACGGAGGCTAACAGTACGTGACAGCAAAGTATAGGCAAGTTTGGGCAGAGACTGATTAATATCTCTGCGCTTGAAAGTTGAGAGGCTACCGCGCAAAACGATCTCTGCCACACGTAATTGTGATTCTACGCAAGATGCCTGTACACAGCACCATCTGATTAAACCCACGGACAAAACACAGCGCTATCCGGTGTGCTAGTACGTAACGCGGTTACATTACACGTGAGACATCTGCAATATTTTACGTTCACCATTCCTTCCAGTGTATCTTTCAGTAGGCAGTCTCTCCTCAGTCAGTGACCCAACCAATTCCTTTTCTTCTTCCTGATCAGTTTCAGCACCATTCTTTCTTCACCCACTCTTTCCAACACAGCTTCGTTTCTTATTCTGTTTGTGTACTTCACACGTTCCATTCTTCTCCATATCCACATTTAAAATGCTTCCAGTCTCTTCTCGTCAATTCGTCGTAATGTCCATGTTCCTGCTCCATAAAATGCCACACTCCACACAAAGTACTTCACAGATCTCTTCCTTAGTTTTTTTTCAGATGTCCGCAGGCGATGCTCTTTTTTATATTAAAAGTTCCCTTTGCCATTTCATCCTCCTTTTGACTCCCTGGGAACAGATTATATTATTGCTTATAGTACACCCCAAGTATCTGAAGCTGTCTACATCTCTACTGCCTAAATTAGTATTCACACATTTATCTTCTTTGTTTTTCTTCCGACATTTATGGTATTCGTCTTGTTTGCATTTACCTATGTTCGTCTCATACTTAGCTTCAGTAGCATATCCCTTAGTATCATCACCTTTTCTGGTAACAACGTCATATCATCAGCAAATCTTATGCACTTTATTCTCCTTCCTCCTACTATCACTCCTCCCATGTTCTGAAAACAGTTCTTCACCAAATCCTCCTAGTAGATGTTGAACAGGGTAGGTGATAAAGGGCATCCTTGACTTACAGCTCTCTCAATTTCATTTCCTTCTGACATTTCTTCACCTATCCTGACTCTGATTCGTTGTTTCATATAAAGATTACAGAACAGCTTTCTCTCTTTCCAATCCACACCTATTCTCTTCAAGATTTCCATCAGTTTATTCCAATCTACTCCGTCAAAAGTCTTTCCTAGGTCCACAAATACTATATACACTTCTTTACTATTCTCTAGATATCTTTCGCCGATTGTTCGTAGGCCTAGTAATCCAATTGCATCCCTCATAGGTATCTTTTTCCTTCCTGAAGCCAAACTGCTCTCCTTTCAAATGTTCTTCCATCTTAGAATATAAATGTGGTTCAATACTTACAGGAAAATCTTCGCCGAGTGTGATAACAGGCTGATAATCCTGAACTCGTTATATTCCTTGGCATTATGTTTGTTCGGTATTGACAGCAACACTGTCTCCGTGAAATCTCCAGGCCATTCGCCTTTCTCATATATTTCGTTGCATAATGATAGAATTTCCATCTTGTCTTTACCCAAACATTTCACTAATTCAATGGGGATTCCATCAACCCCTGTTACTTTCCCATTCGTTTCTCTAAGCGCTCGTTCAACTTCTTCCCTTAATATAGAAAATCCTTTTTCGTCTTCTGATACGGCCGATTCATCTTCTAAAGCTAACAAAAGGCAGTTTCCAATAATTCCAGCTTCTTTCATAAGTATTAACAATGCACAAGGTCAAACTTTGAATAAATTAGAATTTTTTTTTTTGCCGTAAGCAGTTTTTAGACATGGACAAAACGTATATTCCGGATGGATTGACATACTGCACTTTATCTACTGCTATTTGACATAAAGTAATTTGACACAATCTATTTTATATACAAGTATTTGTCTTATTTATTTTTCATCTAATGTAATTTGACACAACTTTTAGGTATACTTTTTCTGGCATACAACTACTTTGTTTCATTTATACATTCACGTACCATATTTTGACATACTCTACTGTAATAATTATATTGTGCACAATGTTAATATTGCCCGTTATTGTTTCTAAAGTTACTTGCCTTTGTTAAAAAATTATAGAAGTTTCGGATGTATAAAAATTATGGAGGATGAATTTATAGAAACAACAAGAGGGGGGACAACATTTAGCTTTTAGGCCAGGGGTTCTCAAACTGTGCGTCGCGACGCCCTGGTGCGTCATTGGTCTATGTTTGGGGCGTTGCAGCTATAAGGTAAAACTGAAATAATTTATAATGCAGCCTATAGTGAAAAATGACTTGCAAGTTCTCACTACGTGTAGATATTTATTTTATTCAAATTTTGTATTTGTACAAGCTGGTAAGGAAGGCTAAATTACTATGTTCTAAAAAAATACCACCAAATCTAATTTGAGCGTTTTTTAAATTTTGGTTACAAGAACGTCGCACGGAAAACTGACATGTGAAGGACGGCGCTGTCTCAAAAAGTTTGAGAACTCCTGTTTTAGGGGATTCTTATATCAGAAGACTACAACATATAGCACAAAGATAACAACATGAGGGACGCATTTTGGATTACTTAAGAACATGTGGCCATAGTTTTACTTTATAATATTTGTTATGTTCATTTTTTAAATGTCAGTACATTATACTGTACAAAGTATTTCAAATGAATATTATACCAAATTAATAGCATGTAAACGATAAGAATGCCAAATTTAATGAGTAGGCAAAATGTGAAGCAAGTAAAAATATGCATATTAATAATGTATTAAAATTCTGTGCGAGATCGTGCGTATTTGGTTGTTTTCCGCACAGAACCAATACGCGGTAAGTGTGAAATACCACATTCAGTATTCCCAACGCAACACACATAATAATTTCCCTCTTCTTACCGCTTAAGCGCGACATTCATTTTACTGCTTTAGGCTTTTAACATATTATTTTTAGAGACGTTTAACGTAGTAATAATTATAAATTGGAAACTTACCACTGCAATTTCACCTAAATTGCACTGTTAATAATTATTGTTTTTAAATATTTGCAAAAATTAAGTAGAGTCTACTACTCCACGAAAACTATTGTATTCCTGATACAAGTAACATTAAGGAAGCCGTGAAAAAATCAACAAGACTCCAGATGCCGATGTTATTACTGCAATATGTTATATAAATAATATTGTTAAAATATTAAAATGAAAAATAAATCATTACATAACCTTACCGTTTGTTTTAAGTTCGCATTTATAGACTGGGGGAAAGAAAAGACAGACGTATATCACGGCCTGCTGGAGTATAGATATTTTTGTTTTCTAAAGATGCCGTCATTAAACAGAAACCAAGATGGAGATTTCATTGCAACTAATTAGAAATTCGTCTTTCAGGTATGTAATAAACGATCTTCGCACAAAATAATGTACGATACACGAGCGGTATGTTTGTTTTCATGTTCTCGGAAATTAAAAAAGCTCAACTACGTTTCGCTTTTTCAATCTTTTCCTGAAACATGAAAACGTCAACATACCGCTCTTGTAACGTATATCACTATTGTATGTCAATTTTTAATATGTCAGATTTCTTGCAGGTGAAAAGTAGTATGTCGCTCAGCCCGGTACGGTATGTTGCTCTTTCAAAAACACGATCACAAGTATAAACATATAGATATGTAACACGAAGTGAGGAACAGGACTATATTTTAAAAGACAGCACAGTTTTTAAAGGAACGCAGTCAGCAAATGAAATATTTTCTACTTGAGATGAGTGAAATGTTGCTTCTATATTTTTATCATGAAGTCATTGGGTTATTTTACGACGCTATATCAACATCTAGATTATTTAGCGTCTGAATGATATGAAGGTGATAATGCCAGTGAAATGAATCACGGGGTCCAGCACCGAAAGTTACCCAGCATTTGCGCTTATTGGGTTGAGGGAAAACCCCAGAAAAAACCTGAACCAGGTAACTTGCCCCGACCGGGATTCGAACCCGGGCCACCTGGTTTCGCAGCCAGACGCTCTGACCGTTACTCCACAGGTGTGGACTTTATCATGAATTTGTTCGTTTCTTTATAGTCAATTAGATTTATATCCAAAATTCCGTTAATATTCAACCTGCTACTTACGAATACAAGTTAAAAAATAATAATAATAATAATAATAATAATAATAATAATAATAATAATATTATTATTTATTTTATTTATTTACTTATATTTAATGTGCTGTACAACAGCCAGAGGCCAATTACAGTTCAGCACAAACAATATAACAAAAACATTAGCAATAATTTACAATAAAAGTACAAAGAAATAATTAAATTAATGGCAATTAATTAAAATGATAATTACAAATGAAATAATGGAATCATAAATGAAGAATCGAATCATATAAAATAGTATTACAAAGATATACAAGATTATAATACAACGACAATAATGACAATGAATGGACGGGATAAAATGGATGACTAAACTACATAGCATAATGAGATAAAAGTAATTGTATTTGAAAATGAAAAGATGGAATCAAGTAATAATAATAATAATAATAATAATAACAATGATAATAATAAATCAACTTTATTATCAAAAATGCTAATTATATACGTTGAAACAAGAATTTTTTTTCATTACTCTTTTAAACAAAGTAGAGCGGGAACGATAAACAAAACAAATCAAAGCACCCAAAATAAATTTGTGTGGGGAGTTGCAGGTAGGGAACGTAAAGCAATGCTATGTATGGGCCCCTTGGGGGCAGGGGCAATCGAGCGCCAGTACCGCCCATTCTGCAAGAGTTAGTTGTGGCCAGGTGCGGGAAAACCTTGTTACGCTGCAGCCTATTTCTTACACTGCATTATGTATGACGCAGTGGCAGAAGCACAGTGCATTACTTTGTCGAGGCGAGCTTGCGAAACGTTTCTTTCACTAAATAAAACCTTATGCGGCCGCACGCAAAAAAAAGACTCTCATTCGAAGCCAAGATTATGATTGTATAATAATTACTCTCCTTATAGCGATATTTGAAGGTTTCGTAACAAGCTGTTTTTTACGGTGATGGGTTGTTAGCTATTCGACAGATAATGGAGAAAAAATGGGAATATAAGGGTACAGTGCATCAATTATTCATAGATTTCAAAAAGGCATATGACTCGGTTAAGAGAGAAGTTTTATACAGGGACATCATTTTATTTTTACTTCAATTTTTATTGTACCTGAGTTTTTGAATGTACTTCACTCCCACCTTTCTACTAATGAAGTTCCAACTGTCCTTCAGACAGAATCAACGCTGCATATAGTAAACAGCACTGAGTCAGTGAGTATAGTACGTTCCAGAAATGTGTTCGCGTTTTCCAGTGACGAAAGAGCTTTCAATATTGAAATATTTTCGCACAGGTACTGTTCGTTTGCCTACGTCACATCCCGATTTCCCCCACCTGCTTCTGCACGCCCCTGTGTAAAAGCTGGGCTGTCTTAGCTCTTTTCTGAAAAGATTAATTTCTGTTAGGAATTGGACGATTACGTAATATTATACAACTGTTTAAAATAACTTAAATAAAAGGGCCTCGTTAAGTAATTAACTGTCACGTGATTTCCCCCCTCTCTACATTCCTGCGGCATAATCACTTTGACGGACAGTAGATAGCATGTCTGAGTAATTTTATCTGTGCGGGTCGGGCAGAAGTGAAGATTGAATTTACAGTTCGTAAGGTACTCTTTTATGGAGTAGGTACAGAATTATTTCAACATGAGTTACTAGTACGAAGGACGAAACTGGCAATTGGAATTAGATGCAATAGTCTGTAGTGCGATAATATGCACAAAAGAACTGAAGCCTGTATCGAAATGAACAGCCCCATTATCAAAAATGTGTTTAAATATTCATATTACGATTATTTTTCAATTTAATTTCTTTCTCTATATTGTACGCTAATGTGCTGTAGACAGTATAATAAACACTGCATAATGAATACGTTCGCATGGATAACTCAGTTCGTGAGTAAAAAGACTTATTCTTAATACAGTACTATATTTTGATTAAACAAAAACCTAATAAAAATTATCGAACTCAAAATCGCGATATTTCCTAGTTTACGTAAATGGATTAACTACTTTTCTTCCTTCCTAAACCTAGTAGAGTGATTTGTTTGTGTTTTACGCCAGTATCATCGAACTACAGTCTTGGAAGGGGATAGTAAACTGTGTTTCCGTTTCTCTAAATGTATAGCCAGGTTAATATTAAAAATGTTAGTAAAAATAAAATGATGTCCCTGTATAATATTCTTATTGAATTTGGAATTCCCAAGAAACTAGTTCGATTAATTAAAATGTGTCTCAGTGAAACGTACAGCAGAGTCCGTATAGGTCAGTTTATGTCAGATGCGTTTCCAATTCACTGTGGGCTAAAGCAAGGAGATGCACTATCACCTTTATTTTTTAACTTCGCTCTAGAGTATGCCATTAGGAAAGTCCAGGATAACAGAGAGGGTTTGGAATTGAACGGGTTTACATCAGCTGCTTGTCTATGCGGATGACGTGAATATGTTAGGAGAAAATCCACAAACGATTAGGGAAAACACGGGAAGTTTACTTCAAGCAAGTAAAGAGATAGATTTGGAAGTAAATCCCGAAAAGATAAAGTATATGATTATGTCTCGTGATCAGAATATTGTACGGAATGGAAATATAAAAATTGGAAATTTATCTTTTGAAGAGGTAGAGAAGTTCAAATATCTTGGAGCAACAGTAACAAATATAAATGATACTCGGGAGGAAATTAAATACAGAATAAATATGGGAAATGCCTGTTATTATTCGGTTGAGAAGCTTTAATCATCCAGTCTGCTGTCAAAAAAATCTGAAAGTTAGAATTTATAAAACAGTTATATTACCGGTTGTTCTTTATGGTTGTGAAACTTGGACTCTCACTTTGAAAACACAGGTTAAGGGTGTTTGAGAATAAGGTGCTTAGGAAAATATTTGGGGCTGAAAGGGATGAAGTTACAGGAGAATGGAGAAAGTTACACAACGCAGAAATGCAAGCATTGTATTCTTCACATGACATAATTAGGAACATTAAATCCAGACGTTTGAGATGGGCAGGACATGTATCACGTATGGGCAAATCCAGAAAGCATATAGAGTGTTAGTTGGGAGGCCGGAGGGAAAAAGATCTTTGGGGAGGCCGAGACGTAGATGGGAAGATAATATTAAAATGGATTTGAGGGGGTGGGATATTATGATAGAGACTGGATTAATCTTGCTCAGGATAGGGACCAATGGCGGGCTTATGTGAGGGCGGCAATGTATCTTCGGGTTCCTTAAAAGTCAGTAAGTAAGTAAGTAAGTATAGCGATATTTAATTCCACGATATGAAACACGAACTGCATGCATGCTATAGAAACAATATTTGTAACAATAATATTAGGTCGTCTAACAACTGATTTCGATTTTTTAAGTTTGCTGTTCTGTAAGACGTTAGTGATTTGCTTTAGTTGGGCAACACAATTTACAGGACGCTAAAAGAAAGCTTTTAATGGAAAAAGGAGCATCTTCTGCGTACCTCTGGAAAAAGAACTGAGGAAGAGATTAGTGAAGTGCTTTGTATGGAGTGTGGCATTGTACTTGGCAGAAGCACGGACATTACGACGAAGTGAAGAAAAGCAAACAAAAGCATTTGAAATGTGGATTTGGAGAAGAATGGAACGTGTGAAGTGGGGAGACAGAATAAGGAATGAAACTGTGTGGAAAGAGTGGGTGAAGAAAGCATGATGCTGAAACTGATCAGGAATAGGAAAAGGAATTGATTGGATTACTAACTGAGAAGAAACTGCCTACTGAAGGATGCAATGGAAGAAATGGTGAACGGGAGAAGTGTTCGGGATAGAAGAAGATATCAGATGATAGATGACATTAAGATAAATGGATCATAAGGGGAGAGAAATAGGAAGGCAACAAAAAATAGATGCAACATACTGGGTTTGCAATGAAAACCTTTCCCTTGCACAGAAAAGTATGAATGAAATATAATATTCGGCTGTGAAAAACAAGAACTACTGTTACTTTATTATTATTATTATTATTATTATTATTATTATTATTATTACTATTATTATATTTATTACTATTATTATTTATTATTTATTATTATTATTATTATTATTATTATTATTATTATTATTATTATTATTATTATTATTATTATTATTATTATTATTATGACACTCGAAAGGAAATTAAACGCAGAATAAATATGGAAAATGCGTGTTATTATTCGGTTGTGAAGCTTTTGTCATCTAGTCTGCTGTCAAAAAATCTGAAAGTTAGAATTTATAAAGCAGTTATATTACCGGTTGTTCTGTATGGTTGTGAAGCTTGAACTCTCACTTTGAGAGAAGAACAGAGATTAAGAGTGTTTGAGAATAAGATTCTTAGGAAAATATTTGGGGCTAAGAAGGATGAAGTTACAGGAGAATGGAGAAAGTTACACAATGCAGAACTGCACCCATTGTATTCTTTACCTGACATAATTGGGAACATTAAATCCAGACGTTTAAGATGGGCAGGGCATGTAGCACGTATGGGCGAATCCAGAAATACATATAGGGTGTTAGTTGGGAGACTGGAGGGAAATAGACCTTTGGAGAAGCCGAGACGTAGGTGGAAGGATAATATTAAAATGGATTTGAGGGATGTGGGATATGATGATAGAGACTGGATTAATCTTGCACAGGATAGGGACCGATGGCGGGCTTATGTGAGGGCGGCAATGAACCTCCGGGTTCCATAAAAGCCATTTGTAAGTTATTATTATTATTATTATTTTATTATTATTATTATTTCGTTATCACTGTCTTTCTTTGAGTCCACGGGATGTCTCTTTAGAATGTCGAACCTTTAAAGCGACTCAACTGTCTACTTGTGTTACATATGCCACTGTTGCACTTGTCCTTTCGTTTTAATTGGATTGCAAGACCAGCAGCTAAAGCCCCAAACCGTTTTAACTCGGAAGAATGTGGTTTGAGCTATAAAATTAATACAAACCCTCTGCTAACCGTAGTATGTTTTTCTTAAAAATACATGAAAAAATTGTATGTAACCGTATGGCGGTATATGCCCATTTCATATATTAGAAAGTCCCCCGGTTAAAATGACTGCAGCGGAAAAAGCTAATCTGTTAAACATTTGAGCGTTTTCTCTAATCCCAAAATTTTAATTCTTAAGCTGCAGTAGACCGTAGTGACATTTCAAATGGAATGGAAATGCGAGACAGGGTATGTGCTGTACATTTCGATTCTTTCAACTGGTGTCCGTCCGTGGCGTGATAGCCCATGGAGAGCCAAGACCAATAAACAGACTGCTGGCCTCATGAAACGATAATCAAATAAATACGAGGATAACTTGTGGCCAGCATGAGGAGCGTTCCAAGCATTATATTTGACTTACGGAACCGGATCTCGCTGTAGCTCCCCATATTCATCACGACGCTGGACGGGCACCGGTCCCATACATTGGCCGAAATTTCATGAGAAAGCTTCTCTCGCGTGAGGATTCGAACCAGCTCTCATTCCATATCTCTAGTCCAGCGGTGACCAAACTGGGTGTCTTGATTACATCGTGTAATCAAAGACATTCATACTAGTAAGGGGAGTTTCCTGTACATTGCTCTCTGTCTCGCTCACGTACTGAAGGTAAGCAGTGTCGGTACCATGTCGCTCTACAAACCCTCTGCCTCTAGCAGGAACAGAAGGTTTCGCACAGAATGGCAAGAGGGATTTATTCGCTGTTCTGTCGGAGAAAATGCAATATGTTGCTTTGTTCAACTGTTCAATTAGTAGTAGTATATAGAAGCGACATTACACGGCATTACGCTGAATACACAGGCATTATTATTATTATCATTATTATTATTATTATTATTATTATTATTATTATTATTATTATTTATCAGCAAGTGGTACCATAATTCTTATATACGTGCCTGAATATATAGGCCTACACCTTCCCTTGAAGGATAAAATAATTACTAGACTACGCCATGTCTCCATTTTAATTTTTTAAATCTTTTGATGACTTATCAGTTATATTTTATTAGTTATTGATTTAATAATAATAATAATAATAATAATGATAATGATAATGGTAGTACTAATAACTATAGTACTGGTAGCATTAGCAGTAGTAGTAGTAGTAGTAGTAGTAGTAGTAGTAGTATAGTAGTAGTAGGCCTAGTAGTAGTAGTAGTAGTAGTAGTAAAAAAGGTATCCCCGTAACATGCCATGGAGGCACTTGGGGGGCATGGAGGTAGAGCCCCATGCTTTCCATGACCTCGGCACTAGAATGAGGTGGTGTGGTCGGCACCACGCTCTGACCGCCTTTTACCCCCGGGAAAGACCCGGTACTCAATTTTATAGGAGGCTGAGTGAACCTCGGGGCCGTTCTGAAAGTTTGGCAACGAGAAAAATCCTGTCACCACCTGGGATCGAACCCCGGACCTTCCAGTCCGTAGCCAGCTACTCTACCAACTGAGCTACCCGGCCGCCAGTAGTAGTAGTAGCAGCAGCAGTAATAATAATAATAATAATAATAATAATAATAATAATAATAATAATAATAATAATAATATATTATATATATATAGAAACTGATTTAATATTACATGCTAGTGTAGTAATGAAACGAGCTATTAAACTCCAAGAACTGAAATCAGTCATAAATCATCGTCATGAAGAGAAAGATGACATAAATATAATGTAAGGAAGCCAGCTATCTAGTGGCGAACGAAACAGCTCGTTCTCTTAAGCCTTCCAACGGAGGAGAGTTTTATAAAAGCGTAATGATCAAGGTGGCTGAAATAATTTGTCCAATGAAAGTTGTTAATGAATTTTGAAAAACTGCGCTTTCTCGACTAAATATCCAGAAGAGAATTCAGGAGATTTCTGATTGTGTTTATGAGGAATATTAAAAAAAAAAAAAGCAAGAAAATGTATATATATTTATTGGCTCTTGATGACAGTAGTGACATAACTGATACAGGCAAAGTTTGCGATTTGTATTAGCGGGTTGAAGAAGACTCGATGTTAGTGCACGAACCACCACTGGTTGTAGTTTTCATGCCATGTACCTCTCCCCCGTCTCCTTACTTCATAGACTGTCTCTCGCGTGTAATCACTGCCGTTCGAGTTTTGGTCACCGCTGATCTAGTCTAAGGAATAACGCTTTAGACCACGGCGGAGATCCTTTCTAATTGTGTAATAGAATGGGAAGTCTTCTACATTTAGGAACTGTTTATTGGGATAGACTTGAAGATTCAATTAGTGAACTGTTCCAGAAACTTTGCGTCATCCACACATTCGAAAATATTGAACCAAAAAATGGTTCAGATGGTATACACTTATAGTAGTACCACCTCTGATCACGTATATATCTATAGTTATGTTGCCAATTAAACAAAGTGCAAGAATCTGCTGTGAATAAATATAAATATAAACCATGTTGAATCTTTCATACACTACTTTTAACACTATGTGTGTGGTGGTGGTGGTTGGTTTTCTGTGTATTTTGAAGAAAACCAACCACCACCACCACCACACATATACACAACACATCTAATCACCGCACACAACACAAACATGCTGCATTCAGGACAATGGTACACAGATTACTCAACATAACCATGAGCCAACAACACTACAATGAAGAAGTGAACACAATCAAATACATAGCACAAGAAAATGGTTACAACCCAAACATAATGTTGAGTGGAAGAGAAGGCCGAATGGCCTTAACTCTGCCAGTTAAAATAAACCAACATCATAAGGAAGACAAAACAAAAACTCAACAAACAAAAAACACACAAAACACAACACAAACACAAGAACACAAGAAATACATCACACTAACATACGAAAACAAAAACACACACAAGATCGCATCCTCATTCAGAAAACAGAAATACAACATAGCATACAGAACAGAAAACACACTACAAAGACTTCTCAACACACAAATAACACAAACAAATAAATACAACCACACTGACGTATACAAGCTCACATGCAATAGTTGCGACAGTTTCTACATTGGACAGACAGGCAGATCATTCCATACTCGATACAACGAACACATTAAAGCAATAACCAGAGGACACAATACATCTGCATATGCCGAACACATAACTAATGCCAACCACACATACAATAACATAAATACAGACATGGAAATCCTACACATACAACCCAAGAACCAAAAACTCAACACACTAGAACAATATGAAATATACAGACACACTAAAACACATCCTGATCAAATTCTCAACACACAGATTAATTTCAGAACACACACTATTTGACACAACTCTTCATCACACGAACGCACCCACACAACAGGCAGCGAAGTTGAGATGACGCCGAGACACAGAAGGCTCTGAGGATGGTGTAAAGTAGCACCGAAACATCTGTAAGCCACACATGCTTACATAATTAACACGAGCAAGATCGCCATTTAATCAATTACAAATATAAAATTTAACACTTATAATTTAAAACATCGATAAAATATTATGCATGTATAAACTGTTATGTAAGTAAAATATTAAAATGAGGTACAAACTGCGCTGTGTTGCACAGTCTATGGCAGAGCATGGAAATTCATAGGATTCCAGTATAGTTGCTTGTACGAAGATTGAACACAAAATATGATAATTACGTGGACTGAAGTACAAAACTTGTTGTAGAGTTGCCGTCTACCCAACGAAGACATCGGAATCATCGCCATGACGTCCATTTTATTCAAGGCATTAACTGTTTCGTGCGCTCACGTTCACACTTCGCTTTGGCGGGATTCTGTGAAGGCGGCACTGAACCTTCGGATTCTTTAAAAGCCATTTCTAAGTAAGTAATTAAGAAAACCATAACAGAACACCTCAAGTATAGTGAAGGAGATTATCTTTTTTATGTATAGGCCATTCAGTATCTCGTGAAACCTACCTGCTCTTAAGGAGAAAGAAGAAATGAACTGAAAAGCTTCCCTTCCTCGCTACATTTCCACTTGTAGGTAGCTGTCTCGCTTACCCCCATCATATGGTTCTTACTATGAGCCACGGCGCATACAAGCATTTGGTTTCACGAGATAACGAACGACCTATATATATTTGAATATTCATGAAATCTTTCTCCTCAACATTTTAATGTAAATGTTACGTTTCAGGACAAACCCAATTTCCCGTGTTTTTTCTGGTATGAAATTAAGTACACAGAGACTTAAGAGATTCAGTTACGCTATGATATCACCTTACTACCCCAACTTCTGTCTTTTCTTTCTCTCATTTTTATTTATTTCTTTCCTTCTATCTTTTCATCTTTCTTTCTTTTCTTCTTTTTTCTCTCTTTCATTCTTTACTTTTTCTTTGTACGTTTCCCTCTTTTTTCTTTATTTCTCCCCTTCTTTTTCTCTCTTTTTCTCTTTCCTTCTTTCTCTTTCTATCCTTATTTCTTTCTTTCCTTCTTTCATTCATTCTTTCTTTCTTTCTTTCTTTTTCTTTCTTTCATTCTTCCTCTCCTTACTTTATATCCTCCTTTTCTTCTTTCTTTCCTTCTTTTTTATTTTTCTTTCTCTCTTTCATTCTTCCTCTCTCTTTTTTCCTTCTTTTCGTCTATCTTTCCTTCTTTATTTCTCTTTCTTTCTTTTTCCTCTCTTTCTTTCCTTCTTCCTTTCTTTCTCTCTTTCATTCTTCCTCTCCTTCCTTTCTTTTCTTCTTTCTTTCTTTCTTTCTCTCTGTTTATTTCTCCCTTTCTTTCCTTCTTTCCTGCTTTTCTTCTTTCCTTCTCGTTTTTATAGTTGGAAATCATTCATTTTCTTTTTTTTCCTTTTCCTCTCTTTCCTTCTTTCTATCTTTTCTTCTTTCTTTTTTCTTTCTTTAATTCTTTACTTCTTTCTTTCTTCATTTCTCTCTTTTTTCTTTATTTCTCCCTTCTTTTTTCTCTCTTTTACTCTTTCTTTCGCTCTTTCTACCTTTCTTTCCTTCTTTCTTTCTTTTTCTTTCTTTCATTCTTCCTCTCCTTACTTTATATCCTTCTTTTCTTCTTTCTTTCCTTCTTTTTTATTTTTCTTCCTTTCTTTTTCTCTCTTTCTTTCTCTCTTTCATTCTTCCTCTCTTTCTTTTATCCTTCTTTTCGTCTTTCTTTCCTTCTTTATTTCTCTTGCTTTCTTTTTTTCTATCTTTCTTTTTTTCCTTCTTCCTTTCTTTCCCTCTTTCATTCTTCCCCTCCTTTCTTTCTTTCTTTCTTTTTCTGTTTATTTCTCCCTTTCTTTCATTCTTTCCTGCTTTTCTTCTTTCCTTCTTGTTTTTATAGTTGGAAATCATTCATTTTATTTTTTTTCCTTTTCCTCTCTTTCATTCTCTCTTTCTATCTTTCCTTCTTTTCCCCTCTTTCCTTCTTTATTTCTCTTTCTTTTTTCTCTCTTTCTTTCCCTCTTTCATTCTTCCTCTCCTTCCTTTCTTTCCTTCTTTCTTTCTTTCTTTCTCCCTCTGTTTATTACTCCCTTTCTTTCCTGCTTTTCTTCTTTCCTTCTTTCTTTCTTTCTCGTTTTTATACTTGGAAATCATTCACTTCTTTTCCAATCGCATCGAAATCAATTGAACACTCACTTTTCCCTTTCCGATGTTCCCACCAAAATCCAATCCTTTTAATATGAAGAGTCCACTGCAAGAATGATGGATGTCACTTTCTTGTCGAAAATGAACCAAGACTGTCAATGCATAGCTTAAGACATATAGAATGTACATACAGAGTTATATGGCATTAACACTGATAGTCATTGTCCAGTAATGATCGGAAAATCACACTTAAGCTTTGAGCGCTAAGCATTTCAAACTTTCAATTGCTTCTCCTGAAAAATGTATTCCAAATGACATCCATCATTCTTGCAGTGGACTCTTCATTTGTAATGTGTTAGGCTATACTATATTTTTGCGGAATAAAGTCTTGGAAGCGGCGCTGTTTGAGACGAAATTACAAAATTAGCAAATTAACAAATGCCGGGTGAGCGATGATGATGGTGATGATGATGATTGTGACGATGGCGACGACGACGGGAATATCTCCAATTTTTAAGAAGTCAGATTTATTTCCCGAAATAAGAACAAAAAAATGTAAGCCGCCATAGTCCACTGTTGCTCGCAGCGAACAGAGTGATATGTCAGAGCGTCTTAAATATGCACGAGGGCGCGGAGTAATGGATGCACCGTCCAGCTGGCAAGCACCCACAAAGATTTACGGTCGCAGCCTTGTACTCTAGCCGGAACTTTTCAAGAAGAAAAAGAACAACAAACAGCGCACTTGAAGCTGTAAGAACTTACCGAGGTGCTTCCTATCAAATTATTCAGGCGAACGAGTGAAAAATTACACGGAGATAGAACAGAAAAAGCACGGACAAACCACCTGCCAGCTACAGATGCTGCTGCCGGCGTCATCCCTGTTGCAGATTCCAACCGTTTTGTTAATAGTGAGGCATCTGTTAGAAGGCTTTAGATTCCAGCCCTCACTTTACGTATAACCAACTAGGGCTTACATAACTTGCTAGAATCTTAATTCAAATTTCTTGTTAAATGTAAAAATATCCGACATTATATCGGTACGAAAGTTTGACCTCCTAATTTATTTCTTATTGATGGGCAGGGCATGTAGCACGTACGAGTATGGGTAAATGGGCAGGGCATAGTTGCGCCCCACGGTCAGATAAGATGCAGCAGATAGAAAAGGGTTTCTGTTTTGTGGGCATAGTTGCGCCCCGTTCTCATCACGTAGAGAAAAGGGGCATGGCATAGTTGCGCCCCGATGAAAGAGGCAGAGAAAAAGACATTACTAGAACTCGAGACTCGTAATCAACCAAACGTATTGATTTCTTATTCGATTTAATATTCATTATCGATACCGTTAAAATGAACACCATGAAGTTGGCAGTATGTTATTAACTTTTTTTCTACTGTTTATGCAGTGATTATCGATAGCCTCCGTTAAAATGAACACCATGAAGTTGCCAGTACTTTATTAGCTGACATATTCAAATGAGTGAGTCGTTGGGATATGGGACCTTAGCAATCTTGACGTTTTATTAGTGATTTTCACACAGTCTGTGGCGTATACTGAGGTTAATTTAAAATGAATGTTAAGTTTAGTGAAAAGGGTAAAGAGCGTAATTCACAATGGTTCTAAGTTTCGATTTGCGAAACCCTGTACCGTAGGGTTAAGATATCGGTGTACAAACTAAAAATGCAGTTCATTTATATCGATAAAAAAGTGTTATTTTAAATAGCAAAATTGATCACATGCTACCTGATTTCACTGCAGCTACCACTATAATATTTTTAAGAAGGCCTAATTTATTTATTTTATGACGATCACTTTCGTGTATACTATGCTCATCGGGGCGCAACTATGCCATGTCCATTCTGCTACCTGATTTCTTCAGGGCGCAACTATGCCATGTCCATTCTGCTACCTGATTTCTTCAGGGCGCAACTATGCCATGTCCATTCTGCTACCTGATTTCTTCAGGGCGCAACTATGCCATGTCCATTCTGCTACCTGATTTCTTCAGGGCGCAACTAT
The DNA here is from genome assembly GCF_040183065.1 of Periplaneta americana. Classification (NCBI taxonomy): domain Eukaryota; kingdom Metazoa; phylum Arthropoda; class Insecta; order Blattodea; family Blattidae; genus Periplaneta; species Periplaneta americana. Next base: position 174,659,218 of record NC_091119.1, on the reverse strand, counting down.
GCCATGTCCATTCTGCTACCTGATTTCTTCAGGGCGCAACTATGCCATGTCCATTCTGCTACCTGATTTCTTCAGGGCGCAACTATGCCATGCCTAGGTCTCCCAATTGAGTGCGGAGCGCAACTATGCCATACAGGGGTTAATCTCAAAATATATAATGCGTTAGTTGGAAGACCTAAGAGGAAAAGACCTTAGGAGAGGCCAAGGCGTAGATGGAAGGATAATATTAATACAGATTTAAGAGAAGTGGAATATGATTGTAGGGACTGGATTAATCTTGCTTAGGATAGGGATCGATGGTAGGCTTATGTGAGGGCGGCAATGAATCTCCCGGTACTCTGAAAGCCGTAAGTAAGTAAGTTAAGTTAAGTTAAGTTAAGTAAGTAAGTAAGTAAGCAAGCAAGCAAATGCTTTTTGTTATTTAATTCATGTATACATTAAAAAGCAGCGGGCTCAACGAATCATCTTAACTTAACCCCGTTTTTACTGGAATTTCTTGATTTAAGGAGTTAGGTATAGCTTACAGCAGTAAAATTTTTGGAAATATTCAACTTTTTTTTCATTACTGTATTTTATACCACAATGAAAATTGGTATATGTAAAACACTGTCCTTCTGCTATAAGGAAAAAGAATTACAATATAAAAAAATTATAATTTTTTTTTCAAAATTCATAATGGCGGTAGTTCATTGTGCAGTGATGAAGCGTTTCCCTCATAACTCATAAACTTGTTAACTTGTTAACTTTTTCATGTTCTCTCTCCATTTTATTGATGAAACTCACATTTACAATATCATGCTCTTTCAACTACATTCCTTAATAAATAATATATTATTTTTATTTTGTGTTAGAAGAAAGTACTGACATTTGCCCATTTTTAAAATGAATTTATTTTTTATCAGATAATCTATCAAAGACAGAGAAGTGATCTTGCATCATATTGTAGATATGACATGCATAAGCACACTAAAATAATTTCATCACAGAATGTTGGATAGTTTTTGAGTTATGTGGGTAACGCTTCATCACTACACAGTAAACTGAATTTTGAAAAAAAGGAGTAAATAATTTTTTTTTAAATTGTAAAAATATTTTTTTTTTCATATAGCAGAAGGATAGTGTTTTACACATACTAAATTTCATTAATGTACAAGATACAATAATGGAGGAAACAAATGTTGAATATATCCAAAATTTTACTGCTGTAAGCTGTACCTAACCCCTTAAATGATTTTATTTAAATAAAGTTATTTTCATTGATCAGATATTTTGTATTCGACAGATAATTGAGAAAAAATGGGAGTATAAGGGTACAGTGCATCAGTTATTCATAGATTTAAAAAAGGCATACGACTCGGTTAAGAGAGAAATTTTATAACTATGATATTCTTATTGAATTTGGTATTCCCAAGAAACTAGTTCGATTAATTGAAATGTGTCTCAGTGAAACGTACAGCAGAGTTCGTATAGGTCAGTTTCTGTCAGATGCGTTGCCAATTCACTTTGGGCTAAAGCAAGGGGATGCACTGTCACCTTCACTTTTCAACTTTGCTCTAGAGTATGCTATTAGGAAAGTCCAGGATAACAGAGAGGGTTTGGAATTGAACGGGTTACATCAGCTGCTTGTCTATGCGGATGACGTGAATATGTTAGGAGAAAATCCACAAACAATTAGGGAAAACACAGGAATTTTACTGGACGCAAGTAGAGAGATAGGTTTGGAAGTAAATCCCGAAAAGACGAAGTATGTATGATTATGTCTCGTGAAGAGAATATTGTACGAAATGGAAATATAAAAATTGCAAATTTATCTTTTGAAGAGATGGAGAAGTTCAAATACCCTGGAGCAACAGTAACAAATATAAATGATACTCGGGAGGAAATTAAATAGAGAATAAATATGGGAAATGCCTGTTATTATTCGGTTGAGAAGCTTTTATCATCCAGTCTGCTGTCAAAAAATCTAAAAGTTAGAATTTATAAAACAGTTATATTACCGCTTGTTCTTTATAGTTGTCAAACTTGGACTCTCACTTTGAGAGAGGAACATAGGTTAAGGGTGTTTGAGAATAAGGTGCTTAGAAAAAATATTTGGGGCTAAGACGGATGAAGTTACAGGAGAATGGAGAAAGTTACACAACACAGAACTGCACGCATTGTATTCTTCACCTGACATAATTAGGAATATTAAATCCAGACGTTTGAGATGAGCAAGGCATGTAGCACGTATGGGCGAATCCAGAAATGCATATAGAGTGTTAGTTTGAAGGCCGGAGGGGAAAAAGACCTTTAGGGAGGCCGAGACGTAGATGAGAAGATAATATTAAAATGTATTTGAGGGAGGTGAGATATGATGATAGAGAATGGATTAATCTTGCTCAGGATAGGGACCAATGGCAGCAATGAACCTGCGGGTTCCTTAAAAGCCAGTAAGTAAAGTTATTTTCATCATCGTAATTCCATTACCATAATTCTTGTGCTGAAATTAGCAGCAATAATAGGGATTTCTTTAAACCCGTCAACTTTTCCACGACGAAATTATGAGAGTAGCATACTACAGATAAAAAGCTCAAGGTCAAAATGACGGTGGTGATGACGTGTAGGCCTACTGAAAACCATTTTAGTCTGGGTTTTGCGTAGTTATCCAACCAATAGAGCTCTAGAATCTCGATTTCCCATTACTATTTCAAGGGTTAACATGTGGTTGTTATACATTCCGATGCAGGCTGCGTTATTCCATTAATCTTGTTGCAGTTAACCGGTCTTGAAACCACGAGCTATGCCGTTCTGTTTGCCGTGCACTATAGTTGATGCGGTTTCCATAGGGATTCCTGCGGTAGCCGAAATGTTGTGCTCGGATCCTTTATTTGGTTAGCAACATACACGATCTGTTTAAATCTGATGCCATGAGGAGAATGACTGAATAATCGTTTATTGCGGTGAAAGCAATGCTTTCAATATCAGACTCGGCCATCGCGCGGTACTTGTTCAATTTTTGTGGCCATTCAAGGCAGCCTCCAACAACTGAAATGCATCAGACCGTCGTGCTCTGGAACATTCATCAACTCGGATAGTTGAAATAAATTCCGCAACGGATTGTGACTCCCAATACATTGTACTATAATTTAATAGGCAAGCTCTAACGTTTGCTATGAATTACAACGAATGTAGATTTCCGAAATTACAATTCAAACCACGCTAACTTTTATTGTGTTGTTAATAAAACTTTATAACTGTTCCAAAGCACAAAATTGACCGCCTATGATGTTCGAGGCTTTTGTAGTGTTTGTTGCAAACTAAATAAAGTAGGCAGAGAGACGCTTTTGTAATTATATAGGGTGTGTCAAAATTAAACTATTTCGTTTATATGACATCATTCCATTTTCGACCAATGAAGTGTAATGAAATTTTGAATTTCAACCAATCACAGTCACACTTTGCGATAATTTTTGCAGCTAGATTTATCGCTATCAATTTATCGCATGGTCGTTCTTTTGTTAAGTCGTTGTCGCCAACTGTTTCCCCGTAAATTGATGATCATGAATACATTAAGATGCAACTATACGGTTAAACATTTCTTTCAACTTTAAAGCAATGAATGCAAGATTGATATTAATATTAATTAATATATTTACGCAGTGAAGACGACGTTCAAAACGGCGCTCCATGTAGACATAAAATCTTCATGCATCTTAATTTAACGTACGTTTTAAACTTGATTCTTTCAATATTCTTCCGAGATTGCATGCATACGCGATTGGAATATTGAACTGTGTAGCTGCAGCCTTAGTTCCGTTACACACTACAGCGAGAATGCGTTTGTCGAGCTATAAAAAATGCTTTCCTGTAGCACGTAGTTAACGGTCGAAATAAGGCACAGCTGACACTGGTCCTGCTCACACAGGTAATCTAACCTATAACTGTAGCCTATAAAATAAATCTTCATCTTCCAATTCCATGTCCATTGTAGGCTATCTGAAAAAAATTACATTCCTTCATTCAGATTAGATAACTGCGTTTTCAACAATTCTTCATTTAATTAATGTATTAATCAGGTTACTGTAATTATATTATAACATTTTAAATTAAATAATGATTTCAGCAGATAATGAAAATGTATTTATATTATAATAATAAGAGAAAAGTGCAGTACATGTAATTAACATTGTTAAACCTGTATTTCGCTTTTCGCAATTGGCATTACTGAATAATAACATCGAATTTCTTTATTGCAGTAATCGATATTCATCTATTTCAACTTCACAATGTCTGAATAGGTTAAGTATTCGTTAATATACAATTATTAATATTTTGTGATCGAATTTTAGGGATATATTATTTACATTTTTATTTTATTCACGAAATAGTCCTAATAAATGTCACTCGAGGTCTGAGATTTCCCAGATAAATCCACTCACTTCGCTCGTGGATTTATCGGCAGATCTCAGACCTCTCGTGACATTACTACAGACTATTTCGTTTATATGACGTCATTCCATTTTCTACCAATGAAGTGTAATGAAATTTTGAATTTCAACCAATCACAGTCACACTTTGCGATAATTTTTGCAGCTAGATTTATCACTATCAATTTATAGCATGATCGTTCTTTTGTTAAGTCGTTGTCGCCAACTGTTTCCCCGTAAATTAATGATCATGAATACATTAAGATGCAACTATAAGGTTAAACTTTTGTTTCAACTTTAAAGCAATGAATGCAAGATTGATATTTAATATTAATTGATATATTTACGCAGTGAAGACGACGTTCAAAACGGCGCACCATGTAGACACAAAATCTTCATGCATTCTAATTGAACGTATCTTTTAAACTTGATTCTTTCAATATTCTTCCCAGATTGCACGCATACGCGATTGGAATATTGAACTGTGTAGATGCAGCTTTAGTTCCGTTACCAACTACAGCGAGAATGCGTTTGTCGAGCTATAAAAAATGCTTTCGTGTAGCACTGGTTGTAAGTAACGAAACAGATTGTTGCGCGTGTATGTTAAAACTGAAAACATCGACTACTCGCCGCTTTAAATATTCCTCCTCTATTACAGTGAAGTAATGAAGTCTGATAGTAACAGTGAGAGGATGCTTTTTATTTCAGTAGCGTGAAGAATTTGTTTTCATAGAGATAATGGCGCCACACCCGTCCCTTCCTCCGGCAAAAAAAAAAAAAAAAAAAATAGTTCAGGACTCTTAGGGCTACACTACACGAACGTTAAAAACGTTGCGTTGACAACGTTCTTTTATAGAAACTTGGTTTTTGGTAATATGATCGCTTGTATAATTGCATGACTGTACTACACAAGCGTTAAAAGTGCTGCGTTTGGTTGCGTTGCTTCGACGTTGAGAAGTTTCAACGCATAGGTCTGCGTTGGCAACGCCATCTTTTGCAAACGTATTCATACTACATGTGCGTCACCAACGCAACGTCAACGACAGACTGGATATTGTCAAACAAATGCAGTTTTTACTACCTACTCTTGGTGAGAATGAAACCATTTCGAATATACCTCCACCTAAACAAGAAGATATACTGGATGGCATTATTTCTCAGGCTACTTCGGGTCATGAGAGTAATGTAAACGATACCCAAACAAAATCGGGACCATCTCTTCGCTCGACAGGGACAGGAAGAAAAGAAAAATCTGAAAATATTCTAGTAACTGCAACAAGGGATATTACAAATACATTATCAGAGAGCGTGGCCATACAAAGACAAAGCAGAGAGAATGACAAGGTTGGAAACAAAGCTTGGACAATTTACCTCCAGAACTTGCAATTCAAGCCCATTTCAAAGTTTCTGTTCAGAAACCTGCTTGTCGAGCAACGGGCAACATCAAGAGTGTCCCAATTTTCAGATATGTCGCCGTTGAGTGTTATTGCCGATGGTTCAAATCATTCTGAGTTTATTGTTAATTTCAGTCAGTACTGATTTATTAATTTTCAACATATTATGCATAAAATAAAAATATAATCATTACAAATTGAGGCAAATTTTATTACTTACCTCAATGTTACAACCAGCCTTTCGACAGGATGAACTGATTTCCACATCACAGTACCAGTTTTCCTAATTTTATGGGAAATTAAATTCAAAAGATCATCAAAAGTTTTTATTGACATTCTATACTAGAGAAAAAACTTATCGGGATACTGTCGGTGATTTTCAAATGCAGTGTAAAACTTTCCTGTCGAAAGTCTCATAATGTTTGCGGAATGAATCCACCATCTCCTTTTCCTCTTTTTTTGAGACAGACTTATTAATTGTACACATAGCTGAGCTACACATGCAACTTGTTTAATATCCATTTCAGTTCTGAAACCAAACACAGCGTCCCTAACGCAACGTGTAGTTTATATATTTTTGATGCGTTACCAACGCCAATCAAAGCAACATGTTTAACCTTCGTGTAGTATAGCCCTTAGCCTGATATCATACTCGGCGAAGATTCTTCTGCGAATACTGAATCGATGTTTATTACATTTTGATTCCAAATAACATTATCTTACATCACCAAGAATTTCACAAATACATTTTGAATAACTGATATATTTTGTAGAGTTAAACTATTTGGAAAAGAAATCTAGGAGGCAGTGACTATGGGGAGGAAAGTTAAACAAGGAACTACACTGTTTTGATTTTGTGTCTTTTGTTTCTACAAATATAAGTTTTCTTCCTATAACAATTTAAATGACAATCAAAATGCAATGAAATTCACAGTAATGGCATTAAATCTATTAAAAACAGAGAGGTGTTGGGATAGGAGAAATATCGAGGATTCTGAATTCCATAATTACGTCACGTGGCGAAATATTTTATTCTGGGATCAAGCGGCCATTTTTTTTTTTTCATTTTTTGCATCGCAGTAGATTTCTATACGGAATTCCTACATATATGTGATTCTAAATTACCACGGGACAGTTAAAATATCTTCATGTAATACGTTTATCACAGATATAACGATTAACCTGTTGATGTCAGTTGAAGCTTTATTCAGTGTCAGAGTACAGTCAGAGGGAGAGAAGCATGAAGTCTATCGTTCATACAGTGTTCTGAAATCCTTTTTGTTCCATGCTTCCATTCCATGTATATGTTTTGAAACGATTATAAAGTTGTTACTATCTCTCCTACCATTCCTATTTTAGGGTGTTTCGTCGTACGTACGTACATACATACATACACACATACATACATCACACAGTACATACATACATACATACATACATACATACATACATACAGTACCTGGCCACATTATTATAATCACTCACATTCTTACTATACTTTACATATTACTTCGTCATTTGAACTCTGGTTTCCTTTCTTAAGGAGAATTCACATTACATATTTAATTTTTAAACAATATGAAGTAAAATTACAATTATAACAATGTTAATTCAAGAAATATTGATAAATAACCAACAGTATTTAATACTTAAAGACAAAATTTAGAGTTTTTATCAGTTTCTTTGACAATTTTCAGCTTTGCTTCTCCGATGAATCAACCTTTCAGTGTTTAATGGACAAGCAATGTTTGTTCGTCGACGAAAGGGAGAAAATTTATTTCTGGATGCCCGGTTAGCACAGTTAAACACCAAATATCAGTCATGATATGGTCTGTGATATCAGGCAAAGGTTCAGGACGACTCTATATTGTTCAGGGAACAATGAGACAAGATCAATATATCCAGGTATTGGAAAACAGACTTATCCCTCAGCTGAACGAATGGTTCCCAAATGGGGAGAAATATATTTTTATGCAAGATGGTGCACTTTGCCACACTGCTAGGGGAGTCAAACATTTCTGGCTTTCAAAAACATTCCACTTTTGTCATGGCCAGGGAACTCACCGGACTTGAATCCCATTGAGAATGTCTGGGAATTTGTAAAAAGAGAGATGGCAAAAGAATTTATTACTACCAGAGTTCGACTTATTGAAAGGCTGATACATGTTTGGAATCACAATGAGAGGATCCAGGAAATAATACAGAAGTGTACTGTAAGCATGCCAAAGAGAATTGAAGCTGCAATTAAAGCCAAAGGAGGTCGTACGAAATACTGAAATTTCTGTAAAAATGAGGTGTGGTTGGTTATTTATCAATAATGCATGAATTAACATTGATATAATTGAAATTTTACTTAATATTGTTTAAAAATTAAATATGTAATGTGAATTCTGCTTAAGAAAAGAAGCCAGAGTTCAAATGAGGAAGTAATATGTAAAATATAGTAAAAATATGAGTGATTATAATAATGTGGCCAGGTACTGTACATACATACATACATACACACATACATGATTTTGTTTTAATTTTATTCGTTATTATAAATAAAAAAATAAACTTAACTCCAACTTCATATATCTCTAAAATAGCACATACATGTCTTATTTATACTACCACAGTCTACTATATACAGTCGCGAAGCTTCAGGTGTTTTTTTGCAAATCTCGTGATAAAGCGCTCCAAGCGGTTAGCAACTAGAAACAATAGACTGTCCATGGTCGACTTTGGACTGTGTCGTATTTCTATCGAGTGCTAGCTCGTTGCGTATTTCACATTGATGCTTGCGAAATGTTCGTTATTGGTTGTAATGAAAATGTTAATGGCTAAAATATAATAATTGGAATAATAATATGGGACAAGGAGGAGACGATTGTAGTGCTATAAATTGTAGCAACAGCAAGAGAAAGAGGCCAGAGTCATCCTTTGTCCGATTTCCGAAAGATTCAGAAAGGTTCCTGGGTTTCCACAAGAATGCTGTGCAGAAACAAAACTCTTAATTTTGAAGTTCTTTGTGACTGTTAGAATACATTATATCCTTAAATTTCACAATGAAATGTTTCAGTCTAACCGAAAGGACATTAGATACTGGTTAAAGTTCTGTCACTTAGGCTGCTAAATTTCCAGAGAAATAAAGGTTAGGTCTACTTTTTTTTTCAGAGGATATATTTTTAATTGTAGCTATTAATTTTGTTATTATTTTTATGTGTTATTTCACTAAAGACGTAGAAAAATTAAGTTTGCTTTAATGAAATTTATTGATCACGTTTTATTTTCAATTCTGGTGGGATTATTATTGCTTAGGCCTATTTTTTTCAAAGGATATGTTTTTAATTATAGCTGTTAATTTTGTCGTTATTTTTATTTGTTGCTTTACTAGAGACGTAGAAAAAATCTGTTACAATAAAATTTATTGATCACGTTTTATTTCCAATTCTGGTGTGATTATTATTGCTTAACCTCATCCCACTTTGTTAACTACGTAAGCCTACACTACAAGTACCGGTACGCGTAAGTTACTCCATTAATTCATATTTCCATTATTATTGTTGTAAAGGGAAATGAAAATTAATATTTATTGGTTTCATAGTTAATTATCGCTATAATCTTGAATGAGTGAAGCTATTATAGTAAATTTCAGTTCGTTTTGCACAAACAAAAATTATATTACTTATTTCTTGCAGGTATCTTCGAGTTTATGGTGGAATTTAATATACTTCATTAAAATAATAAATTAACTTTATGCATTTAATATTTCAATAATGGAAGGAAGGTGTTAATTTTTCCAAAAGAACACTACAACGAAAGTGTAATAAATTTTGTCGTCTGCTAGGAGAGAGATCTGCGATGATGAGGCGATAGTAGCGATCCTAGTGATGGGCAACTACCCATGTTTGCATTTTTACTACATATTGAGCTTCGCGACTGTATATAGTAGACTGTGATACTACTTTGATAGAAAAATCACAGCAGAATATTGATTTTTTTTGCATCATAATACCCCTACTTGACCTACTGATACCATCTGGTGTTCACAAACATCTGAAAAAACGTGTTCTATGCAACAGCTTTTGATTCTGAATAGTGGATCAAATGTATCGATAAATTGTGTTGTGAAGGAGGATTTATTACGCCTCGTGCTATGTTATTATTCCTAAATCTCTCTTTACATTATGCACGTATTATCGGGTTCAGAATCTGAACACAGCAATATATAAAAGCTTGTAGTGTAACACAGCAAATTTTTCCGCTCCGTTGACCCTGCGATACCGCAGGGGCGGAATATCGTTAATTCTATAGTAGCCATTGACATGGAGTAGTATTTTCAATATAGATGGAATCCGGATTATTGAAAGCCTCTTTCCACTGAGCTTGAACATTGTCCTGTGTGTATTTTAATTTTTGAATAATGTGGTTTAAAATGTATATTTTATATAAAAAATACTACTTCCCGCATTCTGTAGCGGAAAATAGAATTAGTAACTAGACTATAAAATTATTTTGTTTTTAACAGTTCAATTGCTTTTATACTTCAATAAGTCTACTATTTTGACTGTTTTCTAGGTTCAAATATGTTGTCTGAAAACAGCGCGTAATTTCTACTTTAACTCCAGTACTTTTGTTATCTAAAGGGATTTGTATTACATGCAAAGTGATTTAAAATTGCCTGGTAAAATTTTTATAAAGTAATGTTAAGTAGAAGAGAGCCCGAACATTAATATACAATAAAATTTAATATTAGCATATAAACTAAATAAATAAATTACATTTATTGCATGCAGTAATTTGACATTGTGAATTCACTGTATAATAATTAAACTTTACTTTTTTTCAATTTACAAAAATAAGTACCTTGTCTCTATATTACTATATAGTAGTACAGTATATAATTTGAAGTGGTAATGGAAATTACGGGAAAACTGCTGAACGGATTTTAATAAATGACCCCTCATTTTGAAGCTTGGAACCCAAAGTTTTTCAGAAAAATAGTAGTTTTCAGTGAAATGTCAATTCCTTATATCATTTTCCTATTTTCCAAAATCCACCTGTCGTCAGTTTTGAGAAATAATGGCTTTTCAAAATAAAACAAAACACACACTACAATAAACAAGAGGCTATTCCACGAAGGCCATGACCTGCAGGATTGCTGACATATTTAGAGTTCAAGTTCATTTGGTTATTATTAATAACTTCAAGATTTACTTAATTAACAGGTCTGATTCTGCGGTGTGTAATTTTCTGAATACAGCTGTGTATTGGATATTAAAATCTACAAAACTTGAGGTAGTTTGATACATTATTACCATTAGAAATGAAATATTATAGTTAATGCCATGATGTGACTATTTTTCATTAATTATACATATTAATGCTATACTGAAGATACGAAAGTGAAACGTTTTGGGGTTGTATAAGTAGATGTAGAGAATATCTTAAGTTAGATCTTCATTTCTATAATTTACTGAGTGGCGGCTATATAGTAGGCCCTATATATGTTACTGAAAACTACAAAACTTACGTAAGATAATATTATTAAATATAACATATTTTTATAGTTATTAATCAAGTGGGATTGGATCTTTTTCATGTATTCAATGGCGGTGTGGTTAGATATTTATATGCGTGATTTTCTTCAGTATTGGCTATTTCCTAAGGAAATACCAAAATATATTACTTACTGATAAAATAAGAGGCCTACAAGATTTTGTAGTCTCCCGATCATTTCAGCAAGATCTCTTAGTAGGATAAAATGATTTTACCCTCTACATTTCAAGCTCTACATGCAGCAGCTACCGTATACCAGATGCTATGTCTATTGTTCGAAAGCATAACAAACCTGACATTTTTTTTTTAACTTTCACCTACAATCCACAATGACCTGAATTAGCTATTGCTTTACTCCCACATGATTAACCCACTGATTGTCTTGACATTGTTACTTTCACAACAAATTAAAACGACGTAAGTTTGCGTAGCTATGAAGTAATATTAAATAGGGCACCAATGTATTGACATCTACTTTGTATGCCAACATCACGTATTCAGTATTACTTCATAGCTATGCAAACTTACGTCGTTTTAATTTAATATTTGACATGATCTTTTTAATGTTGTTTTGGAAGATTAGTATTGTCACTATGTCATATTTTTACTCTAGTTATGTAATTTCCAAATGTAAAGCAAAGTTTTTGTAATTGATTTTAGATGATATCTGATATATCTCGTACCTGAAGATGCCCTACAAAGGGCGAAAACGTTAGTATTAAGACTAAATAAGATGAAACACATCAGTGTTTTCTTTTATATGTAATCAATGCTTAAGCCATAAGACGGAATAAATAATCTATATATATATATATATATATATAATTTGAACTGGTAATGGAAATTACGGGAAAACGGCTGAACGGATTTTAATAAATGGCCCCTCATTTTGAAGCTTGGAACCCAAAGTTTTTCGGAAAAGTAGTAGTTTTCAGTGGAATGTCAATTTTCCTACATAATTTTCCTATTTTCCAAAATCCATCTGTTGTCAGTTTTGAGAACTAATTTTATTGAATCACGGCCGACTTGATTGAATTTCAGAACAAAACACACACTACAATAAACAATACGCTATTACACGAAGGCCATGACCTGCAGGATTGCCGACATATTTAGAGCTCAATTCAATTTGTTATTAAAAACTGATTCTGCAGTGTATAATTTTCTGAGTACAGCTGTGTATTGGATATTCAATTCTACGAAAGTTGAGGAGGTTTGATGACATTATTACCATTAGAAATTAAATATTATTATAGTTAATATCATGATGCATCTATTTTTCATTAATTGTACATAATATTGATGCTATATTCATGATATGAAAGTGAAACGTTTTGAGGTTATGTAAGTAAATGTAGAGAATATCTTAATTTAGATCTTCATTTCTATAATTTACTGAATTACTGCTATATATAACTACAAAACTTAAGATAATAATATTGTTAATAAAAATCAAATATTTATATACTTATTAACCCAGTGGGGTTGGGTCTTTTTCATATACTTAATGGCGGTGTAGTGTAGATATTGATATGTGTCATTGTCTTCAGTATTGGCTCGAGAGAGCGCAAAAATTACAGTTCCTAAGGAAAGATCAAAAGGTATTACTTACTGATAAAATAAGAGGCCTAGAAAATTTTGTAGTCTCCAGATCATTTCAGCAAGATCTCTTAGTAGGATAAAATTATTTTACGCTCTAAATTTCAAGTTCTACTTGCAGCAGCTATACGAAAATTCTATTGTTCGAAAGCTTAGCAAACATGGCATTTTTTAAACTTTTTCCTACAATCCACAATGACCTGAAATAGCTACTGCTATCGTTCTGACATTGATACTTGCGTTTTCGCGTTAAAACTCAAAAAATGAAGTTGGATAGGTTCAAGAAAAAGTATTTGGCCTAAAAAAATTCATTCAGAGGGAATATGTTTCATTATTATGGAAGCAAATAACTATCAAAAAGACAAGTATTCTTCACTGAAAATAAATCTGAAAAATTTTTATTTGAACGTCTAACGAACTTAGTTTACAGCAGCATTTGCTGCACAAGCCACTAGTTAATTATATTTTTATATATGTTATTAAGTTTTGGTAAGTTGGCAGTCAGCCCTTCCTTCTGTAGCCTATGAATTTGAAAAAACTGCGCCACGAACACGTGCGTGGTCCTTGTTACTCACTCACTGTCCCTTCGGTTAAAGTTTCCTAGAATGATTATGTCTTCGAGGGAATTTTGAAGAAATTACGTGGCCACATCCGCCCCCACAGAACAGTCTCGTCCCTGAAGAAAAGACGTGAGGAACAGGGTCGCCACGGCGGTCCCCGCAGCGCCTTTAGGGCCTCCGAGGCGAGCCATGCCCGTAATGGCCAAATGGGAGCCTGTCGGGTAATTGCGAGCTCAACTGCCCTCCAGATGGACGACGTAGACGTCCAGTTCACGAGTCGAAGGGGAATGCTACCTGCTAAACAGTGTAAGCGTTTCATTACTCGTGGGGCAGAGATGATTATCAATTTCTAACGACTATTAGAAGAGCCAAAAAGTAAATTTAACTCATGAATTTCTAAACTTCCACAAACTACAAAAAATTATACTCTCTATACTTTAATCAGGACGAATAGAAGAAAAAGTGTACGCACTTCTATGCTTTCTCATTGTCGGTGGCGGACCTGACAACTAGTGGCGCTTCGATCGCTAGGCTCCATCTGTTGTCTGAAGTCAGACACCTCGAAAATATATTTCGAGTGCGTTTAATGATGAAAGTTGCTAGGGATTGTTAATATGCTTTGTTGTTGAGAAATATGTAGATTTCTTCAATTTGTTGTGCTTTGAATTAACCAGTGACGAAAGAATATTGTGTGGTGGTTTACAAAATAATTACAAAAATTTCGTACTGTTTTGTTCCGGGTTATAGATCGGAATACAGTAGAAATAGTGTAACAAGACATTTCTTTTCATCTCCCAAAGAAAAAGATGAGTTTTGAAAGTCGGCCAGAGCGATTCCGCGGAAAGATAGACAGCTTTCGGTAAATAATCGATCAGACTTTTAATATAAAACGTCATAAGACAGAAATACCGCGAGTGCGGTAGACATTGCTAGAAACTCTGAAACGAAAAGTGATCATGAACTACTCACATCGTTTGTGAACCAAATTCGAACATTAGCGCGAAATGTGGAATTACTCAACAAGAGAATTAAGAAATCTGTAGAAACTTGTATAAAAGAAAAAAAAAATGTTATTAATGAAAAAATACATGGTCAATACTGGGAAAGTGCTGTGCCCGAGTTGGTGAATACCACTCCTGCTGCGTTGATTGACAGATGATTAGTGTATTATGTGGCCTGATATGTCATAAATCATTCCTTTAAGTTTATTGTGTGTACCCTCTGTGCCCTTCGACAGGAATGTAATAGGTCTAAACATTGTGCAGCTCTCACCCAAATCAAAGAGTACGGATCAGGTAGGAACGTCAGTTTTTTTAATTCATCCCTCCCAAGCTGTGTATGACGTACTTATTCAAACAGAACTGAATATTAAAGAAAAGATTAGCTCAGGAATTGCAATGTGGGATGACACCTATCTTGACGCTCTTTCGATCCAGTCTTCGGGAGCAGGTTGTTACTGAGAAAACATCATCGATATTATTCCTAAATTAGTCTACCACTATTTAAAGTGTCGATTCTTCTTCAGGACAAAATAAATCCAAAGATTTTTACAAACTCGTAAATCCGTCAAGTCATCTCGCAAAATCTCAAAGGTAGCAGGCAACTAATCATGGTGAGTACTTTAATTCATTTATAGGCACATAAAATATCATTCAACTCTTTATTTATTAGCATTTCGTAGGTTTTTCTGTCCCTGAATTCGCAACTTGTTACGAAAAGATTATTTAAGTAATGAACTTATAATTGCTTTCACAACGTTTCAGATCCCATTGTATTTTCTGTTACGAACGTTCATAATAGTAATACCTCATAGAAGACTATTAATTATGAATAAGGGACTATAAAGGTATTTCTTAAGTTACGAATAGCCAGGTTAAATGGAAGAAATTTCCTTTTAAAAAGGATTACATTCAGCGTAACAAGTACTGTGAATTCCTTCCGAGTCCGCGCTTAGCAGTAACAGCGCAGCGTTGCGGCGGATCCGTGTAAACTTACAGAGTGCGTATACTATTTCTTCTATTCGTCCTGCTTTAATTAACAAGGAACTGTAAATTATATCAATCAATCAATCAATCAATCAACAATGACATGACAGCCCTGTGTGAGCTATGGCCTTTGTAGAAGCTTTCTCCATTCCTCTCTCAACAGAGCCAGTTCCTTATTTCCAGTATTTTTATGTCCTTTCTCACACCAACTTCCCATCTCAACCCGATCTTCCAAGTTTCCTTATTCCTTCCGGATTAGTGCTAAAGACTTTCTTAATAGTTTTATCATCCGTCCGCAACACGTACCCGACCCATTGATTTTTATGGTTGCTACAATATCTGATTCTTTAAAGAGTTTATGCTCGACCATGCCGAAATGTAGTAATTATACACCTGGTAGCAGTCCTTTAATGCATGTCATTAAAGTACACCTATTCATTAAAGTTCAGGTTTTCGATTATTCTCGGAAATGCAATCGAAAGACAACGAGGGAAACGTCACGGAGGCTGGAAATCCAATACTGTCGCAGAAGGTTATGTTCTGTTACTATAATAATTAGCGTTAATTGTAAATAATATTCAAATAAATTCAATTTGTCATCTCGTTTTCATTTCTAAATCATTTTCCAGGTTGTACCAAAATTAGTTCATGTTATTCTCTACATTACATCAAGGTCAATGACATTATTGTTCCTAGGAAAAAATCAATACTTTCGCGTCTGCGCACATCTCACAATTCACGAGCTATGCACAAGGTCACTTCCGATCTTCAGTCAGATACAAATAAAATGAATACTTCTGAATAATTTCAAGTTAGAAATATGGTCGAGCATAAAAAGTCGTATGAAACTTGCCTATAATGATAATTAAGACGCTCGTATGAAAATTATGAAACTCGCTTGCGCTCGTTTCATAAACGAACATACTCGCGTCTTAATTACTATCATTATAGGCTCGTTGCATAATGTACTATTATATAGCTCATGTTTATATCTCCTCCTCCATACATTCCTTTCCTCCACTGGTACAAATATAAGCCACAAAACTCTTCTCTCAAATATACTCAGATTTCTTTCATCCATTTTTGTCAGCGGCCATGTCTCTGCTGCGTAAATCAACACTGGTCTCAATAGCACCTTATACATTAATATTTTTGTGTTTCTTGTTATTAGTTTAGATGTAAGATTTTCCTGAGTCCATATAAAGCCCTATTTGCTAAAAATGTTCTTAGTTTTATTTCAACGTTAATATTATTCTTATAGTTAATTTCTGTGCCAAGATAAATACAGCTATTCACAGTCTCGAATTTATATGAACCAATCTCTATATAATTAGATCGTCTGGTATTTTCTTTCTTTATCACAGGCAAATATTTTTATTTTCATTAATTTGCAGATTTACATTTTGTGCTGCCTTTTCAAGATTAATAAAGGCTTCTTGCATAGATCTTTGAGTTCTTCCTATTATTATAATATCGTCTGCATATGCCAAGATCTGTGTTGATTTATACAAAATGGTCCCCCTAACATTGAGCGTATTCCGAATCTCACCGGTGAGCAATCCGATGGCATCACGGTGTTCCGAATTCCACCGATGACGTCATTGATGCTCCACCGGTGTCGCACCGGTGCCATCAACTTGCAGTCTCCATCAGCCGCCATCAGCGAATCTGATTGGTTCTTGTATAGGGCGAGAATTAGCAGACAAATAACATCGTGCACTATTGTGTCATGGCGGTGTGTTCTGCTTTAGTTCTGCTGTATTGTTTGTAATGAGCACAACGTAAAAACAATATGTTAATGGCTTATGAGCGAACATGTCAACGGACCAGTTATTATACTGGCTCAAGAAATAAATTGTTTATGCTATCTTTTCTTTGAACGAGATGGGAGTACGAAAATTTCGCAAAATTTTGCTAGCGTAGCACAGACAACAACTTGTACAGTCGCCATGACAGCATCGATCTTTCCAGCAGTTTTGTTCCTTATTTCGCTGCAACGTGACGTCATTGATGCCACCGGACCGGTGAGATTCGGAATACGCTGATTAATTCCATACTCTCTTACAACCTTCTCCAATACAATGTTAAATAATAGGCATGCCAACGCATCCCTCTGTCTCACTCCATTATCATATGTTATTGGATCTGACAACATATTTTGTATTTTTATTCTTCTTCGCGTTTTCACCATAGTAGGTCTTACTAGATTAATCAATTTCTTTGGAATTTGTAGCTCTTCCATTGATGCAAAAATTTTCCTTCTCTTTAAATTATATGATCAAGTAAAATTCATCTCTTTACATTGATTTCTATTGAACTTTCGGTCGAAAACCACTGAAAAAGCCCAGAAAGATAGGAATCGAACTGCTACGGTACCCGGCATACAGCCCTGATCTTGCGCCTTCAGATTACCATCTGTTTCTATCCATGGTGCAATTCTTCCGTGAAAGAAATTTCCAATATTTGGAAGCCTCTAAAATGGGTATCAACGAATTGTTCACATCAAAACCCAGAAATTGGTATCGTCGCGGGATAACAAAACTCGATGAAAGGTGGTTCAAGACTATGGAATCTAATGAATTTTACTTAAGATTAGTGCTGTCGATCGATCAAAATATTTAATCGGTAACTATTTGAATTTAATCGATTAATCGATAGATTAGTCGAGTGTTCATCGAGTTGAAAAAATGTTTTAATATACTGTAATACACCATTATTGTTAAATTTAACTTTTGTTCGGTGATAAGCGTAAGTATTGAGTGTTGTGTATCTGTATATATTGTATCGTTATATTACAAAACAACTATTTTAATTACTTACTAACATATTTATTATGGGGCTTATAATTTATTGCGTCAGTTTCACCGGAGATTTTTGAGACAAACGTAAATAAAAAAAAGTAAGAAAACTCACCTACTTAATACTGCTTCATCCCTGATTTTAAATATGTGAGTGCATTCACATGCTCCGAATTAAGTGCCGCTCTACGTTTAGTAACAATGTTTTCTGCATCACTAAACTCGTAAAAACTTTTTTTTGTCAAGCACTTCTCCACGATCGTTCAATTTAAATCCAAACGTTTCACTGAGTTTACCTCTCAAATTCTAATATGACATAATGGAGTTTACACTTTTCACAGACCACAGAAAACTGATTTTTTTTCTTTATAAAACTAAACACACAACCTTCATATACAAACTCAGTACAGAAACTGCAAGCACCTGCAAAAGTACAGCGGTCGAAACAGAAGACTGGCCCCTACTGTAATCCGAATTACCAGATTTTAGAAAAAGAAGATAGTAGTTACGCTCTCACTTGCACAAAGTGTAGACATTGCTGTTTTACAAGGAATGAGGGGGACGAATCACAGAAAAGTATGTATTTCATATCTTAGGAAGATGAGTTGACAACAAGCTGGAAGTTTTCTTGGAAAACCATAAAACTTAATAAGGGTTTCGCATTGTGTTTCAACTTTCAATAAAGGTAGACTAGGTCACTGTCCTCATATCTCCACCTCTTTCTGAAGTGTTTGTGCAAAGATTTTTTCCTACGCTATCTGGTTTACAGTCAGAAAATAACAGTACAATTGTGCTTTTAAGTAAGCAATTTCCGAGAGAGAAATATTGTCGGAATTTTTAGTATGAGTTTGTACGAACAAAATAATAATTAATATCAACTACAACCGATTAATTTTAATGGACTGGATTATTCGATTAAATATTTTTGATCGATTAATCTTACAACAGGAATTGATCGATTAATCAATTAGATTAATCGAATAAATTCCACAACACTACTTCAGATTTAAATTAATTTTTGCCATAACAGACGTCAACTAAAATTTTGTTCCAAAATGAACATTACTTTCGACAAAATCTGTGCAAATTATC
Organism: Periplaneta americana; assembly: GCF_040183065.1. Classification (NCBI taxonomy): domain Eukaryota; kingdom Metazoa; phylum Arthropoda; class Insecta; order Blattodea; family Blattidae; genus Periplaneta; species Periplaneta americana. The sequence goes on along the minus strand of NC_091119.1, from coordinate 174,639,843 downwards.
AGTTAGGATTGACGAATATTGAACACATTGATATCTACATTTAGGAAGGATGCAAGAAAGCTGTATTCCACTTATTGCTTAAAAGTAAAAGCCGCAAGATAAGAAAAATATGAAACATTGGCAGAAGGGTGGGAACGAAACGACCTAAGGGCAATCAATGATACCTCTAATGATGGTTGTTATGCAAAATATAATATTGATCTCTTGCAATAATATCACCTTCAGGAAGCCATTCATTTAATGCACATTTAATATGAACTCATAACGATTACACATTTGATGAATGTTGAATTATTTTGAATCATACTGCAGACTAACATATGGGAACCGCAAGGTATGGATGCTGTTGATAAGCTATTTGAAGAATGGAATTCTCTCCATTAATTGTGCTTCTTTTTCGATATCAGTTATTTATATCCGACTACAAATTAGACACAACGAATTTCACAAATCAACCACCCGTTGATGATCCAGAGGTTAAATATATTGCACTGGGTGAAATATTTGGCAAATGCTATGAGAAATTAAGAAGTGCACAAATCGAATTGTTATTACTAACGGATATACTTTTCATAACATATTTTACTTACTGATATTAAATATTAAATAAAGTTGTTTAATACTTCCTTAAACTAGCAAGGGGAATACTAATGGGCTCAAGTGGAAATATCTTCTAAAACTGTGCTCATTTTTAGATTTTTATGGCACATAATCTGATACTCTTCCGAACGCAAGCACAGACTTTAATTTCAGATGAAGATATAACAACATAAACGAAATGGAATGAATATATGAATAAATCAGTTAATGAATGCATGAATAAGAAAAATAAATAAATAAATAAATAAATAAATAAATAAATAAATAAATAAATAAATAAATAAATAAATAAATAAATAAATAAATAAATAAATAAATAAATAAATAAATAAATAAATAAATAAATAAATAAATACATAAATAAATACATAAGTAAATAAACAAATAAATAAATAAATAAATACATAAGTAAATAAATAAATAAATAAATACATAAGTAAATAAATAAATAAATAAATAAGTAAATAAGCAAATAAATACATACATAAATAAGTAAATAAATAAATAAATAAACACAAATAAATAAACAAAAAATAAACAAGTAAATAAATAAATAGATGAATAAATTAATGAATGAATGAATAAATGAATGGATGCATCGATGAATGAATATGCAAATAAGTAGGTAAATAGACGAACGGATAAATAAGTGAATAAGTACAATAAATATATACAAATGGATAAATAAATAAATAAATAAATAAATAAGTGAATAAATGATTGAATGGTTTGATGAATGAATAACTGAATGGATGCACTATGAGTGAATAAATGAATAAATATGTAAAGAAATAGGTAAATAGACAAACATTAATAAGTATACTAATAGAATAAATAATTAAATGAATGAATGAATGAATAAATAAATAAATAAATAAATAAACACAAATATAAATGAATAAGGTAAATAAATAAATGGATAAATAAAAATCCTAAGAAATAAATAAAAATAATGAATAGATGGACAGACAGACAGACAAACAGAGATAGATAGATAGATAGATAGATAGATAGATAGATAGATAGATAGATAGATAGATAGATAGATAGATAGATAGATAGATAGATAGATAGATAGATAGATAGATAGATAGATAGATAGATAGATAGATAGATAGATAGATAGATAGATAGATAGATAGATAGATAGATAGATAGATAGATAGATAGATTAGATAGATTAGATACATAGAGCGATGAATATATAGATATAGATAGATAAAAGTAAATAAGTACACTACTTCTCTCAATTATCTTTGTTACTATATATCAATATTATTACTTGCTATGAATAATAGTGATATCAACATTAACCTATCGTAATTGTCAACATCATCTTTTCCTTCACTCTGATATCTCTATCTGCAGTGAAGGGATCTATAAAAATCCTAAGAAACCATCTCTACACGTAAATGGATTGATCTCTTTCCTATAGCGATCTGCTCACTTAAGTTGGGTCTTGCAACTAGTGCCAAATAGGCGACTGTGATCACCTGATAGCAAATAGATACCGTACTAAGAAATTTTATGTTTTTTTTTTTTCTGGAATTAATGATCTTTTGTTTAGTCGTCTTAAATTGTTTATAATTGTGTTATTTCATTTTCTTTTCTTTCTCCATTGTTTTCTTTTTCAATATAATTGTGTACCTACCACTTACTAAAAAAAGAGCAACAATTTTTTGGTAAGCTTTGTCTTCTAGGCAGCCTTCACATGGAGGAAGCTGAATAAAATTCAAAATAATAATAATATTATTTTTGTTTTATTTTTTTACTACAGGCACAACCCACTGTCGGCACTACAGTATGAAACTTTACCACATGTGCTTGGGAGTTGCCCACAGGGAGAAGTACTCAGAATAAAACGTCACAACACCATACGTTCTGTGATCGCAGATGCACTTCGATCCAAAAATCTAGACGTTCACGAGAAGTTCATTGTATTGCTGATGGTGGAAGCAATCGTAGGATCGATATCATAGCTATAAATAGGAATAAACAGACAGCCGAAATAATTGATCCTACCATCAGATTTGAAATCTCAGCCACTCAACCATCTGAAGTGAACGAAGAGAAAAAGAAAATCTACGAGCCCACGATTCAGTACCTATCGGCGAAATACAACATAGAAAAAATCACAGTTACCGGTCTCTTCTTCGGAGCGAGAGGCACCATCCCGAAAGTCTTTGTAAAGTGGAGGAAAAATACAAGCTGACGAGAGATCTTCAAGATGCCATCGTCACCACCATTATAAAATTTTCTGTAGCGATATTTCGTCAGCATCTTTATGGTGTACATTCAATTTAAATTACACTTGGGTCTATTTTTTTTTTCTTATGTCTTATTCACTTTTGTCTGAAACCTGTTTATATAATTTTTCATTTTAAATTTTATTGTGAGTTATTCTGTGTCGCAGGGCAAACCCAAAATATTGGGTCAGACTACTAAATTAAATCTTAAGAATGTGATCCTGGTGTTAAATGTCACTTTACAAATCATGCATATTTACGAATTATGTGTGTAATTTTTTTTTCCTATTCTTTTTAAAATTCTCTCCTATAGTAATATTATAGTTTAGAAACAACACGCACACATATTGTGAATAGTGTGTAATTTCTATATTAGTTCTGTTGTATCTAAAAGGAACTGTCACCAAACACGTGCTTTGCTCTTGCAGAGTACTTTTATGTTCCGTTTTGTTATATTTTTATTTTAAATAGATAAGAAGAGAAAATAATCTATGTTCTCTGTTAATTATTTCTCTTATCATAGACCTGTAGTCTCCACTTGCAAACCGAAAGAAAAATAAAACATATAAAACAACACAACTGTAGTTTCATTCCCGAAAATGAGTGACGTATTCTACGTGCCGGTGTATTCTTGATACAGCGCAGAATTTTTGCCTCCGAGAAATACCCTGTACTCAATTTGCAGGAGGATGAGTGGAGCCCAGAATAGTTGTTGAAGTACTGGAACAAGAAAAATCCCGGTACTACCCAGGATTGCACCCTGGGACCTTGTAGCCCATATCTATATGAAGAGTCCACTGCAAGAATGCTGGATTTCATTTGGAATACATTTTGCAGGAGAAGCAATTGAAAGTTTGAAATGCTTAGCGCTCAAAGCTTAACTATGATTTTCCGATCATTACTGGACAATGACTATCAGTGTTAATGCCATATAACTCTGTATGTACATTCTATATGTCTTAAGGGGAGGCAGAGGTGAAAATGTCAAAATCCACAAAATTTATCCGATTTGTTTGAAATTGATCATGGATACTAAGTATGTTATTAGTAGACTTCGTGGAATTGCCACGAGAATCGCAAGGTTTACTGCGCACGCGGTATAGACAGTATGATGAGAAAGGGGCGTGCAAAGGATGGAATATGCCGCTGATGTAAACACTGAGCAGTATACTGTGGTTACAATAAAACCTGTATCCTGTCTAAACATGTAAATACACAATTATTTTATAGTGAGATATATTAACTCTTAAAATTTAATGTAAGATACTCGCATCATTATTGAATATGTGCATTGCAGTGAAGAATTACGTACATTTTGAGCGACTGCAAAGTAATCTCCTCCGATGGTCACTTAAACAGTTTTTATATTGGGAAATGTACGTTCAACATTACACGATGTAATACGTGGATATTTGAAGAACGGAAAGTCACAACTTTTTAGTACACCAACTTCAGACAATTTACATTTCACTTTTTCTGAAATTAGTGAATTGTTATTTTGGATAACGGTTTGTGATACTTTATCCTCTATATTAAGGGCTTCTGAGAGTTATAGTTTAGACGATTGTAACAGGGTGATGCTTTTGGACACGATTTTAAAGTTAGAGTTAGTGAACACAATATCTTCCAATATTCAGAAGGCAATGATTTTACAGCTGCAACAGCGGAACTGTCTGTGCTATCCAATGCATCAATTACCTCCATTATTTTACTGTAATGTTCTGCATAATTCCTGTCTGAACTGAACAAATGTTAAGCTTTGACTATTCCAACCACAGTAATGCAAAAACAAGTGCTTACATAGGTATACATTAGCTGTAGCTACTCTATCTATTTGGACCGGTCACTCTTAACATGAACTGCTTATACTACGAGACCGGGCGGTCGCTCACCTCCTCTATACTACCGTACATCGGCAACCTGATAGCATGCTGCGTGTGGCAATTCAACGAAGTCTAGTTATTAGTAATGGACATACAAAGTTTCAACTTTCTAAGTACAATAGTTCTGTAAATATTAATAATTTTATAAAACTTTATATCGTTGGATATAAAATGCTCCATGCACCATATTCTAAGAAATTTTCAATATTTCTTTTTATTTATATGTTCAGAGAAGGTATATAAATAATGATAAGTACAGTATTAGTTTATTATGGGAATAATATAGTAATACAGTTATCTTGGTTTTAATTTCGTACTTTTAAGGGCACAAAATCAAAAACTAACATCGGAATATCAAAATAAAGCTAATAAAAATGGAAAAAACCAAATTTTCATTTTTTCTTCAGTTTTGTTCGAAAATTTCACTTCTGCCTCCCCTTAAGCCATGCATTGACAGTCTTGGTTCATTTTCTTCAAGAAAGTGACATCCATCGTTCTTGCAGTGGACTCTTCATATACTCTACCAACTGAGCTAGCCGGTCGCCTTCTTTTCATACGCTCATATCTTTTTCAGCCAGCTTTGTTTCGTTATTGCGTAAGGATGCACGTACAGCAATATACCGCTGGTCGGTCAACACTGTACAGACGTTTTATTGTTCAACATTTCATAATAAAACTTGCGTCTTGTTTCAACATACGCTCTCCTTAGCCAAACTGTTGAATTATTCCTTTGAGGAAACGCTTGTGTTCTCGGACATGCTTCTCACAGAGTACGAGTCGCATGTAAAGCTGATGTAACTCACAGGTTTTCCGATATTTGGGAACACATCTTCATCTTGCTTCTGCAAAGGCAGCAGGGTACACAACAGGGACGGTCTTTCTTGACTGGTAAGCAAATACCTCACTTCGGAAGATATAAAGCAATACACAACCTCGCAAGTCAATTGTTCTTTCACTGTGAGAAGTTAAATAACCACTCAACTCTGCATGTTAACTATTTTTTCCGTCACATTGGCATTAGATGCATAAAATGCATAGAAAATATGTCCATACATATTAGGGAAAAAAAAACTAGAATAAAATTTGCATAAGTTGGCCTGGAAATGAACATTTTTTCTTATCGTGTCGAGATGTCCCTAAACGACCGTAGATATGAATATAGTGGGCAAACATTAAACTTAAAACCATTCACAACACTTTCCCTCTATTACCCGTTCTGTCCACATCAACGGCCTGTGACTTCAATATTCAAACGTAACAAGATCGCCAACATTTAATCACTGACCAGCTAAACAAGAGTGGCTAATGTGGTTAATTTGATTAATCTATACTAATAATAAATCTGTAGCCGAAATTTTTCTTGTAATTTTCGATTTTCCAAAAATAATTGGTGTTAACATGTATAATTATTCATCCTGAGACCGAAAATCGATTTTTTGAAATTTTTGTTTGTATGTCTGTCTGTATGTTTGTTACCTTTTCACGCGATAATGGCTGAACGGATTTCGATGAAAATTGGAATATAAATTAAGTTCGTTGTAAGTTAGATTTTAGGCTACATGGCATTCAAAATACTTTATTTAAAAGGGGGATTATGAGGGAGCCTGAATTAAATAAACCGAAATATCTCACTTATTGATTTTTGTGAAAAATGTTACATAACAAAAGTTTATTTAAAAATGATTTCCGATACGTTTCATTTCAAGCAAAATTTTGATGGGACCAAATTGCATCAAAAACGGATGTTCTCTGAATCAAATGATCATATTTTAATTATTTGCATGTAATAACAATTAAGAAATATGTTAAAGGAATTATCATTGCACTAAATGAGTGGTCTCTGGACCAAAATGATCGCATTTTAATTATTTAAATGTAATTTAAATTAAGTGACATATTAAACGATTTATCCTTCTATCAAACACGAATGTTCCCTGGACCAGATGTCCTATTTTAATTATGTAATTACTTTATATTTATTTCTAACAAGTGCAGAGGAGCGCACGGGTACAGCTAGTAATTGTAAATAAATCAAATAAATCAGGAATAGAAAAATATCATTTCATACTTAATAATAATAATAATAATAATAATAATAATAATAATAGTAGTAGTAATAATAATAGTAATAATAATAATAATAATAATCATCATCATCATCAATATTACAAAACTGACCAATTCTGTAAATACAGTGAAACCTCTCATTTACGGACATCGAAGGGACGTAACAATCTGTCCGCATCTGGGAGGTGTCCTTTATTGGGAGGGAGGCTACCCAATCTAACAGTAAATTTATAATACGCATTATGTATCCCTTCACGCTTTAAATGATATTACTGTAGTTTAATTCTAAATACAGTATACTACAGTAAATTCTTTGCAACTTTGAACTACAGTAGATAAGATCAAAAAGGAAAATATAATGCTGTACAATGCAATTTTATTCTAGGTCTACAGTTATGCAGTACTGTAATTTACAGTTTTCAACTTAATCTTTACGTTCTGGTGCCATGTCTCTCAAAACAGAACAACTGATTGAAGTGGAGAGAATAATCCTACTAACCCTATCATGTGTCGAATACAATTTAACGATCGCAGAAACCTTGAACCCATCAGACAGGTTACATTTTATGACACTGTTTATCCACTCGCTTCCAGCTAACAAGGGGTAATCAGCTGGGCTAATGGTAGCACAGGAGACCCTTATTATCTTCTTTCATGTTAAGCAATTTATATATAGTTCTCCAAACTAAATTTTCCATTTTTGTAACACATTAGGTCTTGAAAACCAAGTTCTGTCCGCAGTCAGGAGGTAAAGCAAGCTTTAGGACTCTGAAACAGCTGTCCGTGTCCGTAAACGAGAGTTAAATTTATCATTATTTCTATATTATTTCAGTTGCGACATAAAAACCTGTCCGTATTTGAGGAGTGTCCGTATCTTGAAGGTGTCCGTAAGGAGAGGTTTCACTGTATTGTGTACCGGTATTCATAATATCGGTTTATGTCAGACTGGCAACACTGGTAACCAGTTTTTCTCATTATTTCCAACGAAAAACAGCTAACACCACTCCGACCCCAATGCGGCAAAATGAGGAACTACAATGAGGATATATATTGTATACCTTATTTTATTTCAAGGAGTGCAGTTCGGTGGCTCCTTTAAACATCCACTTACAGATTTATGACTTCCTACACAAACACCTCTGACAATTCCATCCTGTCCCCTCGTCCCAACATTGCACAGTTGCCACAATCCTGGTGACCCTGAAATGAGACTGACGGGATTCTTGGAATTCGGAAAGGATGCAGCAACTCTGCCTCCACGTGGATTTGACGAGAGCCTGTCAATTCTTCTGAACAAGGCTTGTGATTGGTTACTGATAGGAGAAGACAAGATTTCCGTCACCGTAAGGAAGATATTTATTTATGACAACCAATTAGTAGGGGGCAGTAGAAGGTCTGTCGGCAAAGTCCTTTCTATGAAACTGCACTACATGAAAAAAAAAAAAATACAATATATCATTGCTTCTGAATACTTGTTGTTTGCTCATAACCTTTACAAGACTGAACATAGATTCTTAAAATTACATGACAACGACTGCATCTTTGTGTGTTTATGAAACTGTGTAACTCCAACGAAGTGACGCTGAGGCATAACACGGCCATAACAATCCCGAAGAAGCTAATTCGGAGGATGGCGCGTCTATGTACTCATCAGCAAAGAGGAACTGACTCTGTTATTTCAGAGACGCGTATTGTATACTTAGCTGGCACGTTACATAGGGCGGGCTAATATATTTGCTGTAAATTTCCAGCGGAAAACAAGCTGATTATGTAAACAGAGTCTTGTTTGACTAGCAAAGCCAATCACCAGCAATTTGTTTCTCCCCATTGATGGAGTTCCGCATATAGTTACAGTTACAAACAACTAATAACGGAACTCTCAACCCCCTCAAGAGTGCGATTTGCCTTGCAATTAGCGGTGGTATGAATTCTAGTACTCTCTATGAACTTCACTATTGTTTCCTACATTATTATTTGCATCTGAACAGGGGCGTACGCAAGAGGGGTTACCAGGTTTGTACCTCACCATGATTAAAAAAAAATATTTATGAGTATTTTTTTATCCACATCCATTTCTTCTCTAGAGTATGCCATTAGGAAAGTCCAGGATAACAGAGAGGGTTTGGAATTGAACGGGTTACATCAGCTGCTTGTCTATGCGGATGACGTGAATATGTTAGGAGAAAATCCACAAACGATTAGGGAAAGCACGGGAATTTTACTGGAAGCAGGTAAAGAGACAGGTTTGGAAGTAAATTCCGAAAAGACAAAGTATATGATTATGTCTCGTGAGGAGAATATTGTACGAAATGGAAATATAAAAATTGGAAATTTATCCTTAAAAGAGGTGGAGAAATTCAAATACCTGGAAGTAACAGTAACAAATATAAATGATACTCGGGAGGAAATTAAACACAGAATAAATATGGGAAATGGCTTGTTATTATTCGGTTGAGAAGCGTTTATCATCCAGTCAGCTGTCAAAAAATCTGAAAGTTAGAATTTATAAAACAGTTATATTACCGGCTGTTCTTTATGGTTGTGAAACTTGGACTCGCACTTTGAGAGAGGAACATACGTTAAGGGTGTTTGAGAATAAGGTGCTTAGGAAAATATTTGGGGCTAAGAGGAATGAAGTTACAGAACGCAGAACCGCACGCATTGTATTCTTCACCTGACATAATTAGGAATATTAAATCCAGACGTTTGAGATGGGCAGGGCGTGTAGCATGTATGGGCGAATCCAGAAATGCATATAGAGTGTTAGTTGGGAGGCCGGAGGGAAAAAGACCTTTAGGGAGGCCGAGACGTAGATGGGAAGATAATATTAAAATGGATTTGAGGGAGATGGGATATGATGATAGGGACTAGATTGATCTTGCTCAGGATAGGGACCAATGGCGGGCTTATGTGAGGGCGGCAATGAACCTCCGGGTTCCTTTATATCCAGTAAGTATCCATTTCCTCGTCTCTAATTTCCACTGTCAGAGTAACAAAATCTACATCGACATAAGGCATAGTCCTCCTACCCCTCCTTTAATATAATCCCTGTGCTTGGTGCTGCGATACTTTCGAATTATAACAATGCTGTCTTCATTGTACTGTAGAGAGACCTATTGCCGAATAATAATAATAATAATAATAATAATAATAATAATAATAATAATAATACTACAATGAGGCTGACACAATATGAAATTTAACTTAACAAATCACACGCATCTTATAGAAGAAATTAGAAGAGAAGTAAAGGAAGCAGTGAGGAAGAACTGGAAAATATAATTCAACTGGAATAAGGCCCACGCTGGACACGAGGGGAATGAATTAGCAGATCAACTTGCGAAGGAGGCAGCACGCTCCGAGGATATTCCAGAGAGCTACAGCAAGACACCAAAAAGTGCAGTCAAAAGTGAAATACACACTCTCAGTTTAGTGAAGTGGCAAAACGAATGGGACAACACAGTAAAAGGACAAATCACAAAATCTTTCTTCCCAAATATAAACGATCGGTTAAAACTGGAACTTAACATAACCCCAAACTTCACAACTAAGTTATAATAAAAGGACACGGAAATATAAAATCTTATCTACATATATATAAAATTATAGATAGCCCATTATGTCCATGCAAAAATGACGAACAAACGATAGATCATTTGTTATAGTAAATTATTTGCTAGAGAAAGAGACATTCTGAAAGCGGCAGTTCTAAAGACTGAAAACTGGCCAGTGAATAAAGACAACTAGTGTACAAATACCGTAAGAAGTTGATCAAATTTACTAACAATATACAATTTGACAAATTACAATGAAAGAAAAGTACAAAATTCATCCATCTATATTGCCTGTAAAGTAAATCTTAGAACAATATAAAGTAATTATATGAATATAGTTTAAGGTAAACCAATGGATGTAGTATTACTCCACAGTAATGGTGCATGCAAAAAAAAAAATTTGTTGAGAAATATATTGGAAAGGTTGTCTTGACAGTTCTGCAGTGCAGATGTTAAATATTGTGAATTGTCGATTTTAAACTTATTTTAAGAGCAGTATTCACCTGTTAGGTTAATTTCTGTATTTATTTTATTGTGAAACTTTCGTTTAATATTTTGTACATTTGACAGTTCATATTTTTAATATAAACTTCAGTGTTGTTCCGGGTTCTTTGATATGTCTAAGGGACCGCAAAGTTTAATTTTATAATCTTTTTTTAGCAAAACGTCGCGAAGTGATTCTCTGGAGGTTAGTGAAAATGTCACATTGGCAAATGTTTCTTCACACCCGCAGAGTGACGATGTTGTCAGGAACTTTCTTTCGGAATTAATTTCACTTTCCCCTGTAAAAATTCAGCTGATATTATTATTATTATTATTATTATTATTATTATTATTATTATTATTATTATACTATGTTGAAACTTTAGATAGGTGAAGACAACTGAACGCTATGGACGGACCCGTATTATGGCACTGCATTACGTTACGTGGCGTTGAAGAGACTTCATCGCGTCTCAATTTCCTCTCCGCTCGTATACTGCATGGCACGGAGCTTCGAATTAAAATGTCTCGCTAGCTTGCTCGGAAATAGATCTCATATCCTTAACTCTGAAACTTAATTGAAAGAAAAGAGTTGGAGCTCTGTCATAATGAGTGAACAGGCTAATGAGATCCGAACAATACAGAACTGTGCAAGACACAGTCGGGCTGCATAGAAGCGCCGCCGTAGAGAGAATAGCAGGCCGTGACCAAGATCTCGCCTCATCGGGTCCGTAGATTTGCAGATTCTTTGTGATAAATCCGGGAAAAATGAACTACAGACGTGGACAAATTATTAACAAAATTGACGATTTTTACGATAATTCTGTTTGCAAAATTTGACTTTTTAATTTAGACTACAGTTGACAAGTTTGCATATTTCTATCATTACAGTAGATAGAAATAGGCCTATACAGATATGTCAAGTGTATTCTAAATTGAAGAGTCAAATTTTGAAAAAATATGTAATGAAAATATTGAATGTTGCTAATAATTTGTAAATGTTCAAAAATGTCAACTGTAGTCTAAATTGAAGAGTCAAATTTTGGAAAATACATAATAAAAACCTTCAATTTTGCTAATAACTTGCAAATATGCAAAACTGAAGTGCAGTCTAAATTGAAGAGTCAGATTTAGTAAAAATATACTATAAAAATCTTCAGTTTTGCTAATAATATGGAAATATCCGAAATATCAACTGTAGTCCAAATTGAAGCGTCAAATTTTGAAAATATACAATACAAATCTTCATTTTTTTAATAACGTGTAAATGCCCAAAAATGTCAACTGTATTCTGAATTGAAGAATCATATTTTGTAAAAGTATATAATAAAAATCTTCAATTTTGCTAATAATTTGTCCACGTCTGTACTTCACTAGCGAAGCGGATACATTTCTGAGAATAGAGAAAGCATTCTGATTTTTAAATAAGATCAGTGTCGGTATTTGACGGGAAAATATGTACTGTTCTTGTTCAACATCAAAGGTAGCAGTGAAGTGTGGTGAGTCAGTGAAGTTATAATTTACAATGACAGTGAATAATTTCAATCAGTGATAATTTATGACGTGTCTTATATTGTCAGTGAAATATGTCTCCTCCTATCTACATCTCGGCCTTCCCAAAGGTCTTTTTTTCCTTACGGTCTCTCAACTAACACTCTATATACATTTCTGGATTCTCTCATACGTGCTACATACCCTGCCCATCTCAAACGTCTGGATTTAATGTTCCTAATTATGTCAGGTGGGATTTGAGGAAGGTGCGATATGATGATAGAGACTGGATTAATCTTGCTCAGGGTAGGGACCGGTGGCGGGCTTAAGTGAGGGCGGCAATGAACCTCCGAGTTCCTTAAAAGTCATAAATAAATAAGTGAGTAAGTAAGTATGTATGTATGGTGAAAAATACAATGCGTGCAGTTCTGCGCTATGTAACTTTCTCCATTCTCCTGTAACTTCAGCCCTCTTAGCCCCAAACATTTTCCTAAGCACCTTATTCTCAAACACCCTTAACCTCTGTTCCTCTCTCAAAGGGAGAGTCCAAGTTTCACAGCCATGCAGAACAACCGGTAATATAACTGTTTTATAAATTCTAACTTTCAGGTATCTTGAGAGCAGACTGAATGACACAAGCTTCTGAACCGAATAATAAAATCTGATATAATAAGGACGGTATATTATTAATAATAATAATAATAATAATAATAATAATAATAATAATGTTTATCACCAACCAGCAAGTAAGTCTACAGAACGATCGCCAGGAAAACGGTTTCGCTCAGGTAGCCTTCATGAATGTCTTCGGTCTTCTCCCTGGATCGAGCGTGGGAAGTTTCGTGTTGCGTAGTATGGACAGACGACAAAGGCTTAAAGGACGTCGAGATTAGAGCATTAGTATACAGCTGACTTCCATTTCATTGCAGCTCAGTTTAGTTCGTGGCAATGCAGTACACAATGGCACTGGGAATCTTCATTTATGATACATATAGCCTATTACGAAGAAATTGTACAAAATTGTATTGCTACATTTATCATGAAATATCCTGCCGTTCAACAACCATCTGATTCAACAATCCAGATTTAAGTAAAAAAAAAAAAATACGGAAACCAGTTTATTTTAAATTAATGAATAAAGGAGACTCAATTTAGTATAAAAGGCCTGTCATGTGAGGACTGTGATATCAGATTGGAGTTTGCGGAGTCTCTACTACCTAGCATGGATTCAAGAGGAACCTAATCTTTTGCGACACATTCTATAGTCAGACGAGAGGAGTGTGGCCGGGTGCCAAATGAAATGCTTGTGAGAGCAGTACAGAACGTTCAGCGACGTCTGGAAAAATGTGCAGCAAATGCTGGTGCTTACATCGAATTTTAATATTGGTGGAATTTTAAGCAATCCTAATGACTGGACTATTAATTCATGCTACTTTGATGCTGTCATGTTAATTTAATTACTTGTGATAAACGCTGCTTTATATAAAGCAGTTGTGGGAAGAAATAAAAGGCATTGGTGTTAGTTTACCCCTAATAGCGTTAATTCAGAGGCTATATAAAGACTGTCAAGCTGCTGTTAAGATAGGAAAAAGGTTATCAGCTGCCTTCTATACAACCAAAGGCTTGAGACAAGGCTGTAGCATATCCCCTACCTTGTTTAAAATATATATCCAGCAGATACTGAAGTAGTGGAATAATTCAGTCGAGGAATGGGAATTCCAGTTGGAAATGAAACAGTGCACTCGCTGCTATTTGCAGGTGATCAAGTGATAATTGCGCAATGTCGAGAAGATGCAAAATTTATGGTAAGGAAACTCCTTGAAGCATTTGAAGTAGGGGGACTGAAAGTTAATATGAGTAAAACCGAATACCTGGTGATAGGTGGAGATGGACGAAATATAAAGTTGCCCCAAGGAATAATTAAAATAGTGAAGGAGTTTAAATATTTGGGATCGGTTTTGCATGAGACTGGAAATTGTAAAGCTGATATAGATTATAGGATAATGCAGGGTAGAGGAGCAATAAAGATGTTGAATGGAGTGCTATGGAGCAGGACAATAACAATGCAAACAAAATAGAGAATTCTTGAGGTTATAGTGGAAAGTATATTGGCATATGGGGCTGAAGGTTGGAGTCTATCGGAAGCCAAAAAAGTAAGATACAGGCAGTTGAAATGGACGGCATAAGGAGAGGTGCTAGAATATCCAGGCTGGAAAAAAGAAGAAACGAGGATGTTAGAAGGATAATGAATATGGAAGAATCGGTGATTGCAAGAATTGAGAGGAGACAACTTCAGTGGTATGGTCATGTAAGGAGGATGGATGAGGGGAGATGGCCAAACGTGCTACTTCAGTGGTCTCCAGCTGGTAGAAAGAAACGAGGAAGGCCTAGAAATTCATGGAGGGCTGGAATATTGAGAATGATGAATGATAAGGGACTAAATGAGCAGGATTGGAATGACAGACGCAGATGGAAAATGGGAATAAAGGGTAACCACTGAAAAGTGGAGAGGCCCTCAAAAGTAAAAAGTAAGTGATAAACGAATAAAAAGTTGGACATAAATATGGATCGCCCTGTATATGGCGTTGGTGGTATACAAAAGCTTTGAAAACAACCAATCCGGGATAAAGGCTATATTTCGTTCCACTGTTCTATAATCGGCTTTAGAAAAATGAGTCGTTGAATCCAATTCATTACGTAAGAGACTGTATGTCACGCAATGTTCATCAACCGAAATTAGAGAGCAATAGTATGTGACGAATTATATCGGAATTTCTTGCAATCAGATGAAACAAAAGTTATTACGCTGTGACTGATAATTTCGACAGATAAAATTTACTTAGCCTACGTTATCGAATTGCTACAGTCATAATGTGTAACTACACGAATCGACATGTAAAATATGATACTAATTACTCCAGTGGAATGACAATGAATTATGAATATTCCAATTACATAAACTGTTCATGTTTACTGTGAGATGTGCAAAGAAACAGAGATTAATTCAGTAAAAGCTTCAATTATGAGGGCGTCAACAGAAATAACTGAATGTAAGCTTATACAATGATCGGATGTTTCAATCTGACATTCATACAATAATCCTACAAACACGTTAATGTTAATCTGGTAACAATTTCAGAAAAGAGATACTCAAATAGTTACAAAGACAAAACCCATTGTGTTGTACGCAAGATCTAAGAAGAAGTGACCAAGAAAACGTAAAATGAGTCTTATGATTTCGAATAGCGTCCATGCTATGGCTTCACCTACTTGTTTTTAGCAACAAGTTTCGGTAGAGTGGGCAGAAACTAATGGGCATTTTGCTTGATGGTGTTCAAAATGAAATAATGACAGTTTATAATAATATAGGCCTAAGCAAAATCTTATCACGATAAAATAAAAATCAGTTCTTAGCAAATAGATTGCATACCAATAAATCAAATGATTTATCAAGGAAACAGTTTATCACTATTTTTAATCCATTAGGTACATTTATGTAATTATTAACTCACTACTAAAATAACTAACCATGGAACTATTAGTGTTATATATTATAACATTTTAGACTACTTTCAGCAAATTCCGGAAAAGTATTGCAGATGCTAATATTATCAATTACAAATAACATTTTCGAACGTGGAATTACATACAACAAGCACCGTTTTCATCAAAGCACAAAATTTCCAATGCAACATTGAGCTAAGAAACTTTGTGTAACCATTTCACCAAAGCACAAATTTCCGAACTCAAAACTAACCTCAGAAGTATTCTGAAATCCTTTCATCAAAGCACAATGTTTCGAAAGCACAGAAACTTTGTGAAATAATTTCATCAAAGAAGAAAACCTATCGAACGAAGAACTTAAGAAACGCTGTGAAATCACTTCATCAAAAAGCAAAAAGTTTCCAATCAATGGAGGAAAAACCGAAGATACTTTATGAAATTATTTCACCAAAAAAATAAAACGTTTCGGAAGGGGAATTAACCTAAGAAACCTTGTCGAATTCTTTCATCAAAGCAAAACGTTTCGAACGCAGAACTTAAGAAAGGAAACGTTGTGAAATTTTTCCACCAAAGCACAAGGTTTAGAATGCATTATTAACCTAAGAAACAATGTGAAATCATTTAATCACAACACAACACACCAAATACAGAGGCATTATGAAATCTTTTAATCAAAGTAGACGTTTCGAACAAAGAACTGACCTAAGAAACATTGTGAAATAATTTCATCAAAGCACAAAGTTTCTTATGGAAAGAACGTAAGAAACTTTGTAAAATCTTTCATGAAAGCACTACGTTTTGGAATGGGGAACTAATTCAAGAAACGTTGTAAAATCATTTCATCAAAGTGCAACGTTTCGAACGCAGAATCAATTTAAGAGACTTTGTAAAATAAGTCCCTGAAAGCATAACGTTTCGAACGCAGAAGTAACTTAAGAAACGTGAAATTATTTATTTAACCAAACACGAAGTTTCGAAAGCAGAACTAACGTAGAAAACGTGAAATAATTTCAACAAAACGCAGTGTTTCAAACACAGAAATCCTTTCATTACATCGTTTCGAACGCAGAACTAGCTTAAGAAACGTTATAAATCCATTTCTTCATTAGCACAACTTTTTGAGGTTAGAACATACCTTCAAAACGATGTGAAATCATTCCATATGTAGACACAAAGAAAGTACAATCTGGATCTCTTCTGAATAATCCATCACTGTTTCTCCCTCATTTACAACGTTACTATTAGCATGTTTTTATCATTAGGATAGTATAATGTAATGTAACATTATCATAGGATAACATATTGTCATAGAATAGCATATCATACTATCAAATTAGCATAACATACTGTTGCACGGCAAATCATAACATACTATAATGGAATAATATGTACACTGAGTGTAGAAATGTTTGAACACTATTGCTCTGCAAAATTATTACGTATTTGATTTACCATGTACACCTACATATAGATAATAAATACATATTCTAAACATAATATTAACTGTATGTACCAGATGTTATAGAAAATTAAAGAAAATATTATGGAGATTAAGCAAAAATTAACAAATCTCAGAGACATTTCGCACAGATTCGTCTTCTATTAGTTGCCATTTCAATAAAATTAGTTGTGTTACATTTTCATTACTTAACTAACTTTTGAACGTTGGAACAGTAAATGACTATAAGAGAAAGATAGGAGAAAAGGTCAAAGAACAAATAGGACAAATAATTCAATATGATAATTTATAGAGAAAAAGTGAAATTGAGATTTTAGTGAATAGTACTTAGAGGAAAAAGGGAGTTTGAAAGACGTATATAATATTGGATATATTAGGATTAATGAACAAAAAGAGAATAGCAAATGAAATGTAGGAGAAATATTGAACAAGTAATAAAAAAAGGTACATAGTGTAATTGGGAGTATTTGTGTAGACGTGTACTGCAAATAATGTGTTAGTGTAATAATATGTCAATGGTGGCACCGGATACAGAGATGTGAGGTACACCATTACATGTAAAGAAGTGCTGTGACGAATATTATATCATATCATATCATATCGTATCATATCATATCATATCATATCATATCATATCATATCATATCATATCATATATCATATCATATCATATCATATCATATCATCATATCATCTCATATATCATATCATATATCATACCATATACCATATCATATCATATCATATCATATCATATCATATCATATCATATCATATCATATCATATCATATCATATCATATCATATCATATATCATATCATATCATATCATATCATATCATATCATATATCATATATCATACCATATACCATATCATATCATATCATATCATATATCATATCATATCATATATCATATCATATCATATATCATATCATATCATATACCATACCATACCATACCATATATATCATATCATACCATATCATATCATATATCATATCATATCATATCATATCATATCATATCATATCATATCATATCATATCATATCATATCATATCATATATCATATCATATATCATATCATATCATATCATATCATATCATATCATATCATATCATATCATATATCATATATCATATCATACCATATCATATATCATATCATATCATACCATACCATACCATATCATATATTTGTGTAGACGTGTACTGCAAATAATGTTAGTGTAATAATATGTTAATGGTGGCACCGGATACAGAAATGTGAGGTACACCATTACATGTTAAGAAGTGCTGTGACGAAATATATCATATCATATCATATCATATCATATCATATCATATCATATCATATCATATCATATCATATCATATCATATCATATATCATATCATATCATATATCATATCATATCATATCATATCATATCATATCATATATCATATCATATCATATATCATATCATATCATCATATCATATCATATATCATACCATATACCATATCATATCATATACCATACCATATATATCATATCATACCATACCATATCATACCATATCATATGTCATATCATACCATATCATATATCATATACCATACCATATCATATATCATATCATATCATATCATATCATATCATATTATATCATATCATATCATATCATATTCACTACTTAGGACAACAACTTTCAATTTTATAATTGCAGTCAGTCTTATGAGAAAGTTTTCTTTCTAGAGTTAAAGGTGCTGTGACAAATGTTAAAAAAAAAGTAGAACACCAACACATCTCATCAATGAAATAAAATCATTACAAAGAAATAATAGTTTGGGGCTAAAAGTAACAAAATTAGGAAAAATCTCAACTAACATAAATCAAGGAGTCTGGCAAGTGCCCTCTGTTACCGACACAACATAGCCACCAGCGTACTTCATTCGGCAGGTGCGTTTGCCTGCTGATCCAGAGCTGCTATCGGGTGTGGGTTCGATTCTAGTTTGGGCTGATTACCTTATGGAGTTTATTTCCGAGATTTTCCCAACTTTAAGGTAAATGTCGTCCTCATCGCGCTAAATACGATATCGTTATCGCCAATTCTAACGACGCCAAATAACCTAGTAATTCATACAGCGTCGTTAAATAATCAACTACAAAAATTAATGGCATATAATTTGAAACTACATTGTGGTGCCATGCTGGAATGTTCTGGTCGCGTCAGGGAGTTGCGCGCGCATATGGCGAGAAGGAAGGCGCGGGGAAACGGAAACTCGAGCTTCGGTATGAGCTGTAGCGCGGAACGGAGCGAGGGGAGAAAGCTGCGGTGACGGTGCGGAGCGGAGAGAGCAAGGGAAACATCTAGAAGCGTATTCCTCTCGAAGATTCTGAAAGCCACGCGAATCGAAGATTCCAGAACGTGTGGTTTAGTAATAAGAGAGCGAGTGACCGACAGTCAGTCAGTCTTGAGTCTTCAAGTCTTGTCGTGGACAGTAGCGAGCGACGGGGACCTGAGTTCGACGTGTGGTGGACCGCAACTGGGGAGACTCGAGTTCGACGTGTAGTGAACCGCATCTGGGAAACCTGGGTTCGACGTGCAGTGAACTTGAGTGAGTCCGTAGCTGTGACCGTGTTCACCAGGCGAGTGTGACGCAGCGAGCCGGAAGACCTGAGTTCGACGTGCAGTGCACCTGAACAGAGAGCTACAAGATCTAAGGCAAGCGAACTGTGAACTGAGAACTGACAGTTCTGTTCTGCACATATTGCTTTGTGAACATTGTCATTAGGAGTACATTGTTATTCTTCTCAATAATACCGTTGTATTGTCATTGTTGCTGTGTGGAGTGCAATAATGACTAGACAGTGGATGCGGGATGACTTACCGTTGAATTTAAGTGCACATTTACCTTATGCTACATTTTTTTTTCCATTCAGACCATTGGCTGAACAGGTTTTAAACGTAAACAGACAACGTTTACATGCTACTATATATATCCGTACAGTCAGAAGGAAAAGAAAAATAACCTACTGTAGTACATACCTTGCAAGTTCAGTCCTCGTCATCATTGATGCAATTACCAGCGTTGCGGTAAACAACGGTATATTCTCGTACGTTGTCGAAGCTGAATCGTCTTCGCCTATCGCTTAAACAGTTTTTGTATCGAGAGAATTTCTGAAGAAAACCTCTAAAATGGGGATCACTCAATTTCTTGAGAGGAATATTTATACTGAGCATCATGTTGCACGTGTCGTTTAGACCCGCGCAACTAAATGATGATGATGATGATGATGCAGATGGTTCCTCAGATTTCATTTCAACGCATTTCCTGAGGATGTACTGTTGCAATGTTTCTCTATAGCCTGAGTTGTTCTGGTTTTTATTTAAATTTTACATACATTACACACGATATTGTCTTCGTTATTACATAAAATGTCACTCTCATACTTCTTAATTGCATTTCGTATCTCTGAGCGAATTTAACGTTTTGCCATTATGAATGGATCAGCACAACATATTCAACGCGTACTAAATACTTGAGCAGGATAACACAACTGCACACATTGCGTTGCAATGTTACTATAAACAGATCGGGGTTCCTTCGTTCTGTACGCTGCTGTACTCGCCAGGTACACAAAAGACGGACGGCACGGCACGTGCCATATACTCTGATACGAAACAACTTCACTTCGCCTTAAGTCATCCCGCATCCACTGTCTAACAATGACTATTGTGTTGCTGTGTTGAGTGGAATACCCATTGTTGTAGGATGAATTATTAAGAATAAAAGTCATATTGTTGTCGGGTGTGTGGTGGTTAAAGGAGAATAAAAGTCACAATATTAATTTCACAATACAAAATCCTCGTTTCATAAACTTACTGGGATCTTAATTACTGTTATTATAGGCTCGTTGCAAAATATATTTAGATAGTGAATGTAATTCGACTGACCTCTGGTTTCATGCTGTGGGGCAGCAAAGTGTTTATGCCGCCGGCATATTATTTGAAATTCCACTCTGATCGCGCATGCACATCGTAAATACCATCCTACATCATCAGCTGACATGTGATATTTTGATGTAGTAAATGAATACACTAAAAATTCATCGTACACTGTACCTTAAATTAATTAACATTTGCATAATTTAAATGCTTTAGGGTAAACAAACTGTTCATAAAAGCTGCTCAAAATGTGGATTGTTCGCTTCGGAACTCAGTTAATAGCCACTGCTTCAGTAAGTGGCGAATTATATGAAAAATATTTAGCATGTTGTGAATATCGTAAAAATTCAGTAATGAACCCAACAATTAACTTCTCTTCTTTATTGACCGGACACTCGTACACGAGATATTTGACGGTCTTTATAGAGAACATAGCGCGGAATCTCACTAGGCTTCGGACAATGACGAATGCCACTTTGAAAATAGTCAGCCAGGTCATTTTTATAATATTAACACAATAAAGAAGTTATAAAGTTCATCGGTGATTATACGTACAAATGTTAAAGGTCTGTATCCAACAATGAAGAGAAAAATTCGTTGCTTTCAAATCTGATGAACGTGGCGTCTAAGGTAAAGGACATCCTCTGTCGATCCAGTGCCCAGGATAGGCTAAGTAAATATTTATATTTATAACAGGTAACAATGCTTAAGCATCTTCCTGTGCCAATATTTTTCTTCTCCATTCTGCTGTATCATCAAATTCTGGAAGTCATTTACGTTGTATATTTTTATTAATTTACTCCATCCATCTAACCTTCCCCTCTTTCCCCTGCCTTCAGGGATCCATTCCAACATATGAGGCGTTCAGAACCAAGGTGGATCAAGTCACGAATTTTCATAAATTGAGTTTAATTCATTCTCTGATTATCTGAAGTTGGATCTTTTCCGAGCAGTAATGGATCAAGTCTTAATTCCAAGCATTCGCCTGTAGATGACACTAGTCATTTTCGGCTCAGATTATTTGTTCACGATGTTCTGAGCCATAGTGGACCAAGTCACCAAAGCGTTGGATCAATTAACATCACAATTGTTTATATTTTATAAATCTAGAATTTGAGAATGGAGCAATAAAATTATTGTTGGTCAAATTAGATAATCCACTAGAGCAAGTTAACTTTAAGTCCTATTATCTCAAAACTACGTCTCATGGACTTGATCCACTTTAGCTTTGAACGCCTCATATGTCTTAGCAGTCTCTCTTCCTCCATCCTCCAAACATTGCCGTACCAGGTTAATAATTTGCTACGTATATTTTACTTACTAATGGCTTTTAAAGAACCCGCAGGTTCATTGCCGCTCTCACATAAGCCCGCCATCGGTCCTTATCCTGTGCAAGATTAATCGAGTCTCTATCATCATATCCCACCTCTCTCAAATCCATTTTAATATTATCTTCCCATCTACGTCTCGGCCTCCGTAAAGTTCTTTTTCTCTCCGGCCTCCCAACTAACACTAGTATTCTGTTCTTTAACTTTTTGTTAATTTTTCACTGCTTGTATACTTTGTGACCTGGTAGAGTGTAAGAGAAGGCCCTATGGCAGTGGTGGGCAAAATGAACGCAACCCACAAGACAGGATTTAAATGGCAACTACATACTGTGGGAGGGGTTGCACTCTACAGTGCAGTGACGGATGTACAGACAGTTGCGCCACTACACTCCTACCTGCCATATGTAATTAGAATAGTCCATTCACGTGATATTTAATTAATCATTTTTCGTACTAATTATTTTTGAAGCAAACTGTCTAAGCAGTGGATATGTAGTACTAGACATCTTTTAAAAAAATTTAGCCCCCAGTAGACCTTCACATTCTGCTTTCAAGAAGCCATCATTCTGCAAATCCAGTACCTCTAACAGCAATTATTCTGGGATAACATTTTCAATTTAAACATGAAAAGGAGTGGCAAAAATATTGAAATCTTTCTCCATCCTTTGAAAATCACTGAATCTGTGTTCTTTGAACTCATATAACAGGTGGTCTACTTTAAGAATGTACATATTTAAGTTCGCGTCCTGAATATTTGTAACTAATCCTAAACATGAGAAATGAAAGAACCGCCTTTCTTGTAAGTGTGATATCCTCTCGATTCATATGATTCTGCGAAAGGCATTGTATCACTAATGAAGCTTCGAAGTACAGCAGTCCAGTATAATCCGCCACGTACACGCGCAGTATTTTCATGGAGTGGGGGAAGGGGAAAGTAGGGTGTAAGTTTGTTGCTTCGCTGAGATCTGACGTCACTGCGGCAATGCCGCAGCAATGCCCGCCATTGCCCTATGGCCTTAACTCTGCCAGTATAAATAAAGAATTATTATTATTATTATTAACACCCTATATATGCATTTCTGTATTCGCCCATACGTGCTATATGCCCTGTCCATCTCAAACGTCTGGATTTAACGTTCCTAATTATGTCAGGTGAAGAATACAATGCGTGCAGTTCTGCGTTTTGTGACTTTCTCCATAAGTTTAATTTTTAATGAAAAATATAATAATATAAAATGTAACAGGGGAAAATATGTACGGTACTATATCTGAAGTGAAGTGCCTGCCTCTTATTATTCGGTTGAGAAGCTTTTGTCATCTAGTCTGCTGTCGAAAAATCTGAAAGTTAGAATTTATAAAACAGTTATATTACCGGTTGTTCTGTATGGTTGTGAAACTTGGACTCTCACTTTGAGAGAGGAACAGAGATTAAGGGTGTTTGAGCATAAGGTTCTTGGGAAAGTATTTGGGGCTAAGAGGAATTAAGTTACAGGAGAATGGAAAAAGTTACACAACGCAGAGCTGCACGCATTGTATACTACTTCACCTGACATAATTAGGAACATAAAATCCAGACGTTTGAGATGGGCAGGGCGTCTAGCACGTATGGATGAATCCAGAAATGCATATAGAGTGTTAGTTGGGAGGCCGGAGGGAAAAAGACCTTTGGGGAGGCCGAGACGTAGATGGGAAGATAATATTAAAATGGATTTGAGGGAGGTGGAATATGATGGTAGAGACTGGATTAATCTTGCTCAGGATAGGGACCAATGGCGGGCTTATGTGAGGGCGGCAATGAACCTTCGGGTTCCTTATTTTTAATTTTATTGGGTTATTTTACGACGCTGTATCAACATCTAGGTTATTTAGCGTCTGATTGATATGAAGGTGATATTGCCGATGAAATGAGTCCGGGATCCAGCACCGAAAGTTACCCAGCATTTGCTCGTATTAGGTTGAGGGAAAACCCCGGAAAAAACCTCAACCAGGTAACTTGCTCCGACCAGGATTCGAACCCGGGCCACCTGGTTTCGCAGCCAGACGCGCTGACCGTTACTCCACAGGTGTGGACTCGGGTTCCTTAAAATCCAGTAAGTAAGTAAGTACTATATCTGAAGACCTCCCGGGAATAAGGATTTAATCAACAAAACTATAAATCATATTTTAAGAGAAAGGAAAATAATTTAAGGGGCACATTTTCTTAGGCCTATATTTACTGGAAAAGACATTTGAATAATCAAGGATAGAAGTTTATTCAGCTACTGAATGCATAGTTTATTGTTATAAATGAATGCTTCAAAATTACTCTTTTCACTTAAGACGCACAATAATTTGATGTTGCATTCTTTTACCGGGGAGATCTTCAATTAGGGTATAATTATATTTAATTATTTATAGTCATAAAAAGAGTTGCAAGGGAAAAAATTTCGCGTTGGAGTGAGTAGGTTAATATGTGGATGATTAAAACAAAAGATCTGAAGGTTCAGGAGCAGTAAATAGAGAGCTGTCTTAATTCATCATCTTCTTGTCTTGCAGTGGGAATATTACGCCGGGACTCCATTGTCGTTCTGCTTGAATGCCTTAATATTTTTACATTAAGAGCAAAGTCGCTTTGTACCTGCTTGCAGCCCTTTTGTACAAGAACAATTGTAATTCCTGTTTTGTGTTCTCGCTCATTAGCCTGCAGAGTGCGCTATCCGTGCTCTTCCCAACATTAGCGCCCGGTTCCCATGGATTACCACCAGCCTTGCCACGGCCATGTTCACACAGGACAATTCGTAACGTAGTGCAATTTGGCCCCAGAGCAACACTTTCAAGCTTTAACGATGTTACTTCATACAGGGTGTAACAAAAATGCTCGGACAAGCTGACTGAAACCTGCACGAATTATACTTACTTACTTACTGGCTTTTAAGGAACCCGGAGGTTCATTGCCGCCCTCACATAAGCCCGCCATTGGTCCCTATCCTGAGCAAGATTAATCCAGCCTCTACCATCATATCCTACCTCCATCAAATCCATTTTAATATTATCTTCCCATCTACGTCTCGGCCTCCCCAAAGATCTTTTGCCCTCCGGCCTCCCAACTAACACTCTATATGCATGAACTATAGCAAAAAATATTAAATTGTGATTATACAGAGTGATTTATATAGAACTGACACATTTCTTTCTTTCTTTATTTCAAAACGATTGATGCTAGCCACAATTTGTTATACCTCAAATGTAGAGTATCTTTGGGAGATTACTAACCTCTATAGCAAATGTTGAAAATTCTTTATTTATTCGGCTGGAAATTCACTTAATGGCCAGTTTTCAACGTCAAGTAAAGTAGGAGTTTTGATTCCCTGTCACGAGATGCGCAGATGTTTATTCTTTATTCTGTGTACTGTATTTATTGTCATCATTATTATTCTTTTAGAGATCCAGTCGTTTCCAATTTGTTTACCAGACTCAGTATTGTGTTTCTTTGGAGGGGGGGGATTACGAACACCAAATTCTCTCTGGCTTGCCCTTTGAGTAGCTGTAATTGAATTCGTAATCCAGTATTGCTTCACAAGGAAAAGCCGTTGATTTAATGTGTACTGCATTTTCAGTGACTAAAACAAAATGTCGAAAACAGATGCCAACAATAAGGAATAAAGAATAAACATCTGCGCATCTCGTGACAGGGAATCAAATCTCCTGCTTAATTTGATGTTAAAAACTGGCCATTAAGTGAATTTCCAGCCGAATAAATAAAGAATTTTCAACATTTCCTATAGAGGTTAGTAATCTCCCAAAGATACTCTACATTTGAGGTATAACGAATTGTGGCTGGCATCAATCGTTTTGAAAGAAAGAAAGAAAGAAAGAAAGAAAGAAATGTGTCAATTCTATATAAATCACTCTGTACCAGCTTTACAAATAAGTAAATATAATATCAATTAGAGTTTTAATTG
Source organism: Periplaneta americana (assembly GCF_040183065.1). NCBI lineage: Eukaryota > Metazoa > Arthropoda > Insecta > Blattodea > Blattidae > Periplaneta > Periplaneta americana. The sequence continues at coordinate 174,613,349 of NC_091119.1, read as the reverse complement.
TTTTCATGCTCGACCATGCCGAAATGTAGTAATTATACACCTGGTAGCAGTCCTTTAATGCATGTCATTAAAGTACACCTATTCATTAAATTTCAGGTTTTCGATTATTCTCGGATATGCAATCGAAAGACGAGGGAAACGTCACGGAGGCTGTAAATCCAATACTGTCGCAGAAGGTTATGTTCTGTTACGTTAGGCTAATTGTAAATAATATTCAAATAAATTAAATTTGTAATTTCGTTTTTCAATTCTAAATAAATTTCCACGTTATACATTCTCTGCATTACATCAAGGTCAATGACATTATTGTTCCTCGGAAAAAATCAATACTTTCGCGTCTACGCACATCTCACAATTCAAGAGCTATGAACAAGGTCACTTCCTATCTTCTGTCAGATACAAATAAAATGTATACTTCTGAATAATTTAAAGTTAGAAATATGGTCGAGCATAAAAAGTCGTATGAAACTTGCCTATAATGGTAATTAAGACGCTCGTATGGAAATTATGAAACGAGCGCAAGCGAGTTTCATAAACTAACATACTTGCGTCTTAATTACTATCATTATAGGCTCGTTGCATAATGTACTATAATGTGTTTTCGAACATGTCAACTAAGTGATTAATGACATTCACCTTTGAATTTTACCAAGCATTATTTGATAGTGTTTTAATACTTAAGTTTTACAGATCTGGTCCAGTTACTCCAATTACTCAGTGTTTTAATCCATTACGATGTGATAATGTTTAACCAACAGCTATGTGGACATAATATTACAGAAGTTCATTTAAATCGTACACAATGATTATGTCGTGTGTCACCCATGTTTCACCATTGTTAGCACATATTTTAGCATGTACAAAGACTATTTTAACATCTGAATATGGCACGAAATGATGCCGAAAACGTTCATGTTGTATAAATTGTAAAATATAAATATTATATTAGTAGATAAGCATTTGACGGTTCAATTTCATCCATACCTATTTGTACTCTGCTTATCGGTTTATACTCCAACAAAATGAAAATATAAAAATTTAGGCTTATAAAGTTGTCAAGAACATTTCAGACTTTGCAAGTGTGTGCTAAGATTTTATTTCTCCACCATTTCGGGAACTACAGAGTTGCTATCGGTTTGGTTTACCGATGTATCGGGACGCGGGTCCTCGGCGAGGACTGCAGTTGCGACCGCAGAATTAGTACCGTAACAGCGTAATTAAACTAAAACACAATTACCTTATAATATAGTATTTGACATCTTGTGCCGAGAAGTTAAGATATATAAATGAAATAAGATACTGTAACCCATCAACAACAGTCTTAAATAGGATTGAATAATCATTCACTTAGAGTAATAATTATTGATAAGAATAGAACTTACTCCCGTTCGAGCATCTTCAAGTCCCTTGCTTATTTTTAGTAACATAATTTGAAAGAAATGACGATGCATCAATATTACTAGCTGTTACTATATGAAATTAGAATAACAACTCAAACTCTTATAAAGCAAATAAATAAAGTTACGAGCATGTAAAATTAATTTAAAACATGCCTGTAACTTCATTTATTTCTAGGAGTTTAATTTGTTATTTTAATTTCATAGAAGGATCAACGGAAATAAGATGCTGAGTCACTTTTCTTAAATTTTACAGCAGAGTATTTCTCAACTTTAATACATTGATAACACATCATTAGTTTTCATCTAATTTAATTTAATTTCTCATTACAATGCAAGCCTTTTGCCATTGTGATTTACTATATCAAATACTTCCTCAGAAATGTGCACCTATACAGAGTGTTTCCGAGGTGGTGTTACAAACTTTCAGGGGTGATGGCGAAGGGCACATGTATCAATTTGAGATAAGGAACCCTAGTCCGGAAATGACCGAGTCGAAAGTTACAAGCAAAATTAGTTGTGTGGAAATGAAATAATTTTATTCCTCTGTACACTTTATTTATGTGTATTTATCTGTACATCTTACACATATTGTATTCATCTGACGTTGTTTACATTGTCTACTTACAGCATTCCGTTCAGTGCGCTGTCTGAGGGGTGGGCACAGGAAACTACACTAAGCAATGCAGATAGCGTAATGTGTAACGGACATGGTCGGTCCTGAAAGGCACGTCTGTAGACAGCAGTGTATATGTACAAGTTGCAGTGTCCAGTCGATCAGTCCTAGTGAAATGGAGGAGTACACGAGAGCGGAATAAGCAGACCTGATTTTCGAATACGGGTGAGCCAAAGGGAAAAGTAGACAAGCTCAAAAATTGTATCGGGACAAGTACCCACGTAGGAGACATCCGGCCCATACCATTTTTCCACGACTGTTCCAAAGATTAAGGGAAGGAGGACACGTGTTGCGAAATTACAATTCCATTTCCACACAATTAGTTTTGCCTATAACTTTCGACTCAGTCATATTCGGACCATGGTTCCTGATCTCAAATTGATACATGTGCCCTTTGCTATCATCCCTAAAAGTTTGTAACACCACCTCGGAAACATCCTGTATATGTGCAAACAAAGAAAAATCATAATTCAGTCCATGAAAGAATATTTGTTTCATAAACATTTGAAAACATTTATTACTCACTATAATAGAGCTCTCCCTCTATAGGAGGAGGCCTTTGCCCTAAATGGGACATTTTTAGGCTAATCATTTCATTTCATCACTTCATATGCATTAAATGATTTTTAATTTGATTCATGTTGAGGTAAAGTTTAATTTAATTATCTATGTTAAGATGAAAAATGCAACAGTTTAAAATATTTTAATTTATAAGGGCTCAAAGCAGATATTTAACTGTCCTGTGTCCTTAAAACTTCATCAATTCACCAAATAATCCATAGATAAAAGGAAATTCCTTTGGTGAATAATTTTTCGTTTCATTAGATACCAGTTTCTTGTGATTTTATTTCAGCAAACAATAAAAACTACAGCTGAAATGGGACACAGTTTCTAAAATTCCATTCTACATCGTAAAATGTGATTTGACTCTTGCAGTGACAGAGGGAAAGCAGTTTACATTTCTATAAGTGAAATATTCCAATAACACATTCTATGGTAGAATGTGATTCTACCTTATTTGTTAACTGTCAACTGCATACAATGCTGCGGTAATGCTAACAAGTCCAGGAAATATACGAATATCGTCAGTCAAATGTCACGATAAGACGACCATAAGAACTCGTTGGGTATGACAAATGTTATCACTACAGAACGCAGCAACTTCAACAAAAATAAAATAGCCTACTACGTAATACAATATCTAAAATAATAATAAATGTGTAGCAAACATTTTTCTGATAATTTTCGATTTTCCAAAAATAATTGGTGTTAACATGTATAATTAACCATCCTGAAACCGAAAATCGCTTTTTTGAACATTTTGTTTGTATGTCTGTCTGTCTGTCTGTGTGTCTGGATGTTTGTTACCTTTTCACGCGATAATGGCTGAACCGATTAATATGAAAATTGGAATATAAATTAAGTTCGTTGTAACTTAGATTATAGGCTATAAGGCATTCAAAATACTTTATTTAAAACGGGGGTTATAAGGGGGCCTGAATTAAATAAATAGAAACATCTCGCTTATTATTTATTTTCATGAAAAATGTTACATAACAAAAGTTTCTTTAAAAATAATTTCCGATAAGCTTTATTCTATACAAAATCTTGATAGGATAGATATTTAATGAGCTAAATGAGTTTTAAAATTACAATAACAACACCATCTAAGGTGCTGTACTGAAATAAAAACAAATGACTTCGTCTATAAGGGCCTTGGACAACAATCGAAAGCTATTAAACATAGCCTGAAAGAATGTTTCTGTGTTTGTATGAAGTAATATCGGAAGCTAATTAATTGTTTAATTATTATTACACCATTGGAAGGTGTAGTTTCTCTAGATAGACATAATTCTACAATGTTGTTACAGTAACTTCTGAAACATACAGCCAATTAAAAAACATGTTAAAGGAATTGTCACTGCATCCATGATTGCTCTCTGGATCAAAATAACCGTATTTTAATTATTTAAATACAATTTAAATTAAGTAACATATTAAACGATTCATCCTTCTATCAAACACGAATGTTCCCTGGATCAAACGTCCTCTTTAAATTATGTAATTACTTTATATTTATTTCTAACAGGTGCAGCGGAGCGCACGGGTACGGCTAGTAATACAATATAATACAATACGTATCAAACTATGGTCAGGAGTATCGAAGTTTCTTGGTCTCTCTGGCAATTCATGTACAATAATGGCAAACAAAACCGGGCCGACCCTTGTAGCTGATTTCAGAGCCTTGTTTACTCCAGAGCGCGATAGACTGGTAACTAAGGCTTTCGTGGTTCGAATCCTGCCTGGGAAGGAAACTTTTTTCGTTTCTTAATCAAATTTATTCCCAATACTTTTCGATTGCTGGTAAAATTCATGTTCTGGGAATAATACGTTAATTAAGTAGTAAAATATCGCTGCAATCGAAAAGTATTGGGAATAAATTTGAATAAGGAACAAAAAAAAAGTTTTCTTCCCAGTCAGGATTCGAACCACGAAAGTCTTAGTTACCAGTCTATCGTGCTCTGGAGTGAACAAGGGTCTGAAATCAGCTACAAGGGTCAGTCCCGTTTTTTTTTTTTGCTACTACTGTACACATGTATGGATTTGGTTACTGTATCATAGATGGTTTCCCAAAAATATTTCTTTGAATATGATGTATCATTTCATAGACTGGTAAATAAAAACACTTTTTTATTTTACCAGGCAGTACCACAAATTTGTAACACTTCATTATAGGTAATTGTGAAATAGAAACTATAACATTAAATTGGCTTGTGTTTGAAGATCAGATGAAGTTTTATTCAATAAATTGAAACTTATACCCGAATTACCCCCACCCCACTATCTGTGCGCTAGAGTTTGTTGCCTGACCAGGACATGAAATATTTTCATCCCGAAAATAAGCAAGTTCCATATTATTTGAACATACAATAGGGCTACATTATTCTTGAAATTTATATTTTCCCCGCTATTCATAAAATATTTTGATATATCTCTTACCCAAAAGGGGAGTTCTATAAGCTTAACTGAAACTCGATTAATATATTTCAGTATTATTTGTATTTATCCCGGTAATAATGAACAGTCTGACTCGTAGACATTTTGTTCTTCAGCATTAACTTCCCATGATTGTACGAGAAGATTCGAAAAGAACGGCAGTTACGTAGACCTTCGTCCCCCCTCTACTACCAATAATGCATTACACAATGTCAATACGGCGGTTGCTGTCGTCTGCGATACAACGAACTGTACTGTTGATTTTCGAGTTCGTCATTTCTTTCCTGGTTATTATGCTTATTTAAGTTGTGTTAACTCTCGCTAAGTGCTGTTATATTTTATTTTATCCTTCTTAGTATTTATTTCATTATTGTAAATATTTTTGTTCTATTACTAATAATAATAATAATAATATTATTATTATTATTATTATTATTATTATTATTCTTTATGGTTGTGAAACTTGGACTCTCACTTTGAGAGAGGAACATGGGTTAAGGGTATTTGAGAATAAGGTGCTTAGGAAAATATTTGGGGGTAAGAGGGATGAAGTTACAGGAGAATGGAGAAAGTTGCACAACACAGAACTGCACGCATTGTATTCTTCACCTCACATAATTAGAAACATTAAATCCAGACGTTTGGGATGCGCAGGGCATGTAGCAATTATGGGGGAATCCAGAAATGCATATAGAGTGTTAGTTGGGAGGCCAGAGGGGAAAAAGACCTTTAGGGAGGCCGAGACGTAGATGGGAAGATAATATTAAAATGTATTTGAGGGAGGTGGGATATGATGATAGAGAATGGATTAATCTTTCTCAGGATAGGGACCAATGACGGGCTTATGTGAAGGCGGCAATGAACCTCCGGGTTCCTTAAAAGCCAATAAGTAAGTAAGTAAGTAAGTAAGTAAGTAAGTAAGTAAGTAAGTAAGTAAGTAAGTAAATATTATTAATATTATTATTATTATTATCAATGAATTAATTTGTATTACTATCTTTGTATCATCTTCGTCACGGTTATTCTATTATTATTATTATTATTATTATTATTATTATTATTATTATTATTGTTACTATTATATCTATCATCAACATAGTTATTGATCTCTGTAAAATTTATGTAGACTACTTTACTGTACCCGAGCACGAGCTATGCTGATTTCGGGTATCTATTCATATGTATTCATTTCAAATGTAAATTGTGAATAAATTTGAATTTGAATTTGAATTCTGCATTACGTAGAGATGTTTAAGAGACATTAAAAATGGTATTAACTCCAAACTGTGTGCGAGTGGATATTCAATGTTTGTGAGCAATAATGTACGAAATATATGTTAATAAAATGTACAGGGACATAATTTTATTTTTACTTCAATTTTTATTGTACCTGAGTTTTTGAATATACTTCACTCCCACCCCTTCTACTAATGAAGTTCCAACTGTCCTCCACACAGAACCAAGGCCGTATATAGTAAACAGCACTGAGTTAGTGAGCATAGTACGTCCCAGATATATGTTCGCGTTTTCCAGTGACTAAAGAGCTTTCAATATTGAATCATATTTTCGCACAGGTACTGTCCGTTTGCCTACGTCGCATCCCGATTTCCCCCACCTGTTTCTGCTCGCCCCTCTGTAAGAGCTAAGCTGTCTTAGCTCTTTTCTGAAAACATTAATTTCTGTTAGGAGTTGAACGTTTACGTAATATTATACAACTGCTTAAAATAACTTAAATAAAAGGGCCTCGTTAAGTAATTAACTGTCACGTAATTTCCCCCCTTTCTACGATTCAGCGACATAACCACTTGGACGGACAGTAAATAGCATGTCTGAATAATTTTATCTGTGCGGGTCGGACAGAAGTGAAGATTGAATTTACAGTACGTAAGGTACTCTTTTATAGAGTAAGTACAGAATTATTTCAACATGAGTTACTAGTAAGAAGGACGAAAGTGGCAATTGGAATTAGATGCAATAGTCAATAGTGCGATAATATGCACAAAAGAACTGAAGCCTGTATCGAAATGAACGGCCACCATTTTCAAAAATGTGTTTAAATATCCATATTATGATTATTTTTCAATTTAACTTCATTCTCTAAATTGTACGCTAATGTGTGTGCTGTAGACAGCATAATATACACTGCATAATGGATACGTTCGCATGGATAACTCATTTCGTGAGTAAAAACACTAATTGTTAATGCAGTACTGCATTTTGATTAAACAAAAACCTAATGACAATTATCAAACTCAAAATCTCGATATTTCCTAGTTTACGTAAATGGATGAACTACTTTTCTATCCTACTATACCTAGTAAAGTGATTTGTTTGTGTTTTACGTCAGTATCATCGAACTGCAGTCGTGGAAGGTGGTAGCAAACGGTGTTTCCGGTTCTCTAAAGGTATAGCCAGGTTAATATTAAAAATGTTAGTAAAAATAAAATGATGCCCCTGTACTTACATAATATGACATCATTTTTGAAAAGAAGGATAGGAAAAGCAAAAGAATTCAATCGGAGAAGGATCGGAAGGAACGAAATGGTAGTAATATTAGCTACGGAATGCGATATCAAATTTATTGGTATTGGAACTCACGTGTTCTCCTCGTATACAGCATTTTTGTTGTGCAACAGGTTTTTAATTAGTAATCTACGGATTCACGTAAACTTCACGGTATAGCGTAACGTGTGAAGGATTCACCGGCACGGTCTCCTGGCTCGAGTTTCTGGCTTGAGCGACTTCAACATGACGCCCATTAGAAGCTGCGAGGTGGCGTCACCTGTTACACTAACAGCGCACGCAAGCGTATGCGACCAGCGAGGTATGAAGGACGTTATAGGTCTCTGTGACGTAACCAAGCATTCTTCGCTTCTTTTACTTCCCCTCCAGCTACGGTTGTGTCCAATACTTAGTTCGAAATGCACTACGTCAACAGACATCCCAGAATGAAATATATCTCTTAAAATTTTCATACAGATTTGTTACTAATGTCAATATCTTATGGACAGATGAGGCAAAACTATTTAAAAATGCATTTTTTAAATTATCGCGCTATTAGATACTTTTAAGCCTATTTACAATATTTTAGATCTTAAATCCATCTAGAAGTGCTCCTAAAAATTTAAATACAACCAATAAACTAGCATTAAACATGAATAAAACTAACATAATTCAGTTTAAAACCACTTCAAATTTAATCTCTGAAACATTGGACACAACTATCAACAATATACCTCTACTAGAAACATCTACAACCAAATTACCTGGTTTGCATATTAATAATACAATAAATTGGAAAAATCATATCAAAGAAATAACCCCCAAACTTAACTCAGCATGCTTCGCAATTAGGTCGTTATAACGATTTCTAAACAGCAGTATCTTAAAGACAATATATTTTGCCTATTTTCATTCCATTATTTCCTAAGGAATAATATTTTGGGGTAATTCTGCAGATAGTAAAAATATATTCTTATTACAAAAAAGAGCCATTAGAATAATAGTTGGAGCAAAGGCTAGAGAATCATGTAGATTATTTAAGAAAAAAATGAGAGATTCTAACCTTAACAAATCAATACATATACTGTATAATAAATTTCCTCTTATGTAATAAAGAAAATTTTCCAACTAATTCAGCCACCCGTAGAAAGAATGATTTTCATACGCCAACATCAAATTTATCATGCTATCAAAGGGGAGTGCGTTACATGGCGATAAAAGTGGTCAATAGTCTTCCTGAAGACATTAAGAATCATAGCCAAAACCCTGCATTATTTAAGGTAAAACTAAAAAATTACTTAATATCTCACACTTTCTATTCTGTAGATGAATTTTTGACATTTCACAGTACTGTGTAAATATTTTAATACTATTAAATGGTAAACATATTACATTGTATAAAATATTATTGTTATTAAGGTATTAATTCTGTACATATTTCATATTTGCATTTTATATGTATTGCATTTATATTTAAACGTAAGAATTGGACATGTTCTTTATTCTATGCTATATAGCAAATGTAGGAATATTATGGAATGAATAAATCTATCTATCTATCTATACAAAACAGAAAAAAAATATGACTTTGCACATACATAGTAGTACACTTTGAAGTCATTTTACCGAAACGTTATATTTTTCACGTTTAGGTATATTTTACTCCAAAACTGCTAGCATTATTTACAAATGGCTTTTAAGAAACACGGAGGTTCATTATCACCCTCACATAAGTCCTCCATCGGTCCCTATCCTGAGCAAGATTAATCCAGTCCCTACCATCATATCTCACCTCCCTGAAATCTATCAAATCTATTTTTTATTTTCCTCCCATCTTTGCATTGGCCGTTCCCCTCAGGTCTCCCAACTAACATTCTATATGCATTTTTAGATTCACTCATATATGACCTGTTCCTAATTATGTTAAGTAAAGAATACAATGCGTGTAGTATAATTATTGATAATAATTTAAAATGGAATAATAATATTCATTATATTTGTAATAAAATACGTAAAACATTATGTTACTTTGTTGTTCTAAGAAATATTTTGTCAATTAACTGTTTACGTATAATTTATTTAGCATTATTTCAATCTATATTTATGTATGGTATATAGGTTGGGTTGGAACTTATAAATCCAACCTTTATCCGTTAATTTTACTACAGAAAAAAGTATTAAAAATTTGTTTAAAAAAGCAGAAAGATTACCCAACTGAATTGTTGTTTAAACACTTCAAAGTTTTCAATATTAAACAAATGTATTATTTTGTTTTATTAAAATATTTTCATAGACATTTTAATAACGTTGAAAGGTAAATAGATAAATATGGAATTAAAAATATGAATTCTCTGCGTTTGTGTGAACCAAAATGTAAAACCAATGCAGCTTTTTATCATAGTATGAGCCAAGGTCCCAGGTTCTTAAATCCTCTCCAAATTAATAAAAAAAAAATAAAAAAATTGTATTGAATTTATTGTTTGGGTTTTAACATATTAAACACTTTTTATTCTGTATTCACTTTCAATTTTAATTTTGTTTTTGTTTGTATTGGAATCCCCTCTTGAGCACGAGTCTTACTCATTCAGGAGTGGGCCAGTTTATCTTTCTTTGTATTTATTAATTTGTATTCATTTCAGACTTACTAGCAATAAAAAGAAATAAAATAAAAAAATTCTGCGTTGTGTAACTTTCTCCATTATCTTGTAACTTCATTCCTCTTAGCCCCAAATATTTTCATAAGCACCTTATTTTTCAACACCTTTAACCTCTGTTCCTCTCTTAAAGTGAGAGTCCAACTATACAGAATAACCGGTAATGTAACTGTTATGTAAATTCTAACTTTCAGTTTTTTTGACAGCAGACTGGATGACTAAAGCTTCTCAACCGAATAATAACAAACATTTTCCAAATTCATTCTGCGTTTAATTTCGTGAAGAGTGTCATTTATGTTCGTTACTGTTGCTCCAAGGTATTAGAATTTTTCCACCTTTTCAAATTTCCAATTTTTACATTTCCATAGTCGTCCTCTCTCTCCAACCGGTGATACGTTCTCTTCCATAATATTACGTTTACAAAATGCTCAATTACAGGCGCTAAATTAACTGATGTTTATAAAAATAACAAGACACATGCAATATACTCATCCACAACCCTATACTAGACAACAAGAAGTGGAGAAGCGGGAGGCAAATACTGATCGGTGATTGGTCGAGAAGCGCTATACAACAGAACTCACAAGATCCAGTGGATCATGATACTTTTGACAGAAACCGGCAAGTTTGTCGCCTGTTTACACAAGCATCATGTAAGAAATGTGACAAATTAACCCTTGAATCGTGTTTTACGCAGATAACCGCATGGGCATATAACGGTATCTCAATTTTTCATTTTTTTGGAGCATGTGAGTTATGACCAGGCTTCGAGACTTCGGACCCGACAGATCAGTTCAGTGGGAAATCCGCATAACGGCGTATTGAGTATAGTGGTAAAGCGTACAGTGGGTGGGGGTACTGTAGAATGAATGCCAACAAATACGGAAAGGAAAACGCTCTGGATTTGAACGGTTCTGAGGAATAATTTGGTTTTCATACAAATCTATTTTTAAACTGTGTCTGAAACTATTACACGGTTATGAAAGTCAGAGCAAGAGATGCCAGAAGCCCTGAAATTAGTTAAGGAAATGACACAGAGATTTAATGAGACACCAAGTACACAGGTTACTGACCGTGTAAAATAGAAGTGGAAATTAATTTTATGTAAAAATAACGGATATGAAACATTGTGTAATATAAACAGCAAATTAGTGGACATAGAGTCACCCGAGAATAAAGGACTGTCTCTTAGAGGTTTTTTTCGTTTTGCTCCTATCACGTCATGCGACGTAGAGCGCAGCTTTTCACAGTGCAAACTGTGTTTGGCAGATAACCGAAAAAGATTTACGTTTGAGACACTGAAAATGTGTCTTGTAGTACATTACAATTCGGTACTGTAACTGTATTTCCTAAAGACAACCAGTAGGATAAATGAAGAAATTAAAATTAATACATGTTTATTTCCACCATTAACACTATGTGTAATTAAACACAAATGCTTATAAAAGACAGGAGAATAAGTACTTTTCACATTCTTTTGACATTGTCATTGTGTAATGTATATTTACTTTCAGAATGTACATATGTGTGTTTCCCCATACTACCGTACTCTATTCTAAATAGCAACGTTGTTACCTCAACACATCTCTACCTTTCACTACCTGCAGCGAGTCAACAACCTATAGTACATGCACAGTAAACTTATTGCAGACTCTCCAAAAGCGTACTCGCGAGTAAGCCCCTGAACGGTACCGAAGCCAGTACCTAATGAGCGCGCTCCCCCTCACCCATCCCCAACTGTACTGTACTCAATGTTTATGCGCAAATGAAGAGCAGTGGCGGACTGCCATTATCATTGTGTTGGTCGGAGTGTTCCACCCTTTCACAATGTCTTCTAATCATGGGCGTAGTACATTCAAGGATGAATAGGAAGAGAAATGTTTTTGTGTTAGTGGGAAGAATGTGAAATACTTAATTTGTTCGGAAATTCTTAAGGGTGTGTTAAAATTCAACGTGCGATGACACTACTCGACCCTTCACAAAGAATATCACACAATTACAGGCATGTTGGGCAAGTGAAAATAATTTATTTTGGGGCTATCTGCATAACTGTTGGTTATACATAATAATCAGTATATTACAATACACTTACACTCAGTTCGGCATGACAAACATATAGTTTTTCGTTTAATTCCAGGTGAAATGCGTAGGCCTACAATATTTTGATAAATATAAAACAAGAAAATACAAACACAAATCACACACATGCCCTCAGTCTTAAACATAAAAAGCTTCTTGCTAGCTAAACATAAAAAGCTTCTTGCTAGCTATGTTCTAGCTTGGAATATTGGAAAATCAATTAAGCCTTTTACAGAAGCATCATTTGTAAAATCATGCATACAGAACGTTACAAAAATACTGTGTCCAGAACAAAGTCAAAATTTAAGAAAATTAAATTGTTTCCAATTACAGTTCAGAGAAGGAATTTCAAGATTGTAAATATAATTGAAGCTGAAGCCGAAAACACAATTAACCAGTTTGTAGCTTACTCACTTGCATTGGACGAAAGCACAGATAGAAATGACAAAGCTCACCTAGCCATTTTTATCCGAGGAGTTAATGAACATCTTACTGCGTCTGAATGTCTTCTAGATGTAATTACAAAATACAACTGGAAAAGATCTTTTCCAGGCACTGAAAGGCACCATGGAACAGAAGAGGTTGAATTTGCAATGGCTTGTGTCAATAGCAACAGACGGGGCTCCAGCTTCATAGTATGTCAAATAATAATATACAAACGTATGATATTTCTAATTCTTTTGATGTTATTATGTAAATTTAAGCAGACCGTTACCGCGATCCCCCACTGATCGCTCCCATCTGTTGAGGTACGAGTCTCTTCCCCTTTCCTAGCCTTACAGCACACTGTGTTCGGCGGGCAGCATCGAGAGCACGAATGACGATACGCTTTTTGGAGACCTCTGACTCAGTGGCAGCTCCTGCATATTTCTTAAGAGGAGGAAAGAAGTTAACAGCGCAAAATGACACCTTCTTGAGAGAAGCAAGCTACAAATTAGCCTACATGCATACATATAAGACCAGGTAGTGTTAGGATTGGTCTTCCCTTTTGTATAGCAATAATCTGTTTTTGTAAACTCAGTTTCCTAAATTGTCCAAAATGTAATATGTTTTCACTTCCATTCATTGTTGAATAATTGCACAAATTAACAATTACAAGGAAATTCACAAACCTTGAAGCATTTTTCACGCACACTATAGCATCACACGTGTTGGAAGAGACCAGCTACTAACACGTAACAGGAACCGTTTTACGGAAATTGGAATGAGAAATAATCTGTTAGGAGAGCGAGAACACTGCACCCATCCACGTGGTCTATGTTGCCAAATGTACATTTTAGTATCACATGCTTTTGAAGAATATCAGTTCTTGTAAAGTCATACCACCATTACTGTTCAAAGCTACCGGTGGCCGATTAATTTTTTTTATGTTAAAAATAATGTAGTTAGCAGTGCCTTCAATTTCAAATATATTTGTACAAAACTGACAACTAACGTGGAACTACTTCCTCTTTGTTTTATATAAACCCAACTTAAACTTTCAGATATCATATAAAGTTTCAAACCATGAATAGGAGCCTATATAAAGTGCAATGAATAATATATTTTGATTTATAATTTTAAAAAAGTTTATATGGTGTCTTTCATAGCTTTGCGTTAAAACTGTTTCTATTGTGTCTCCTCCTAGATGTCTGATTGAATGCAGCATCGTTAGATGACAGCGGTAGCGAGCTTGCTGCAAGACCAGTCGGTTTCTATTTCCCGCCCATGAGCTGATTCAGAGGAGGATCTCCTCCCTATCCGTTCATTTACTTGCTTTAAAACTCTGCTTCTTTCTCTGGCCGCTAGCGCGCTGTTGTCTATGTGTGTTAACTGAAGTAAAGGAGGAATGGATTGACTTTCCTCCACACAAACAATCTCGCATCCTTCTCACAGTTTTCTAGCAGCACATGAGTGCGAGTGGTTTAAAACTCTATCAACCGAGGTTTTCTTATAGCTGTGAACTTAACAATTATCGAATCTTCCTCGAATTTCAAGGCATATATTTCATTTGGTATTTACTTTCAAAAGAAGAAAAATGTGAGGAGGACGTTCCTTCCTTCCCTCCCACAAGGAACCGCCACTGCTCTGACTTATTGTATCGGGTCCCAAGTCTCGAAGCCTGGTTATGACTCTAACCGACTCAAATGTTTGGAGATCTAAAAGGTTAAAAAAAAAAGAACAATATTTATTTGTCTAGAAATCCGAGCTCTAACAATAACTGAGCAATAAATATGAAAATCAACATCTTTTTAAAAATCTTTGTCACGTTTGAAGTCCTAATCTGATAATATATACAGCAAGAGATGGTGGGTTCTATCACAGAGTTGTGTTATGTTACATTACGACATGGGCATTGTGCGCCGGCAACTTTGAAACTCTAGACGCTTGCTACACGACGCCTCGCGTCTCCATCGCAACCAATTAGACAGTCGTTAAAACTTGGACAAACAACTTACCCCTTCATCAGCATGCCGCCGTCTGCGAGGAGGAACATCATTAAACGCAACAGTCCTGGACATTCGAGTGATCAACGGCATACACAGCCTGGTTTATTGTCTTCAGCACCCTGGAAATGCCGATAACACAAAACGTCATATGTCGCAAAGCAGTTTACAAATTCATTCAGGAAATTATCACTAACCGAAAATATCCACATGTTGTATAGATTCTAAATACCGGGTGGCCCACTTAACTCTTTCACCTTCAATAGCGTGTGAAATATTTCAGATATGCACAAACCGACGATTACAAGTTAATTACATCGAAAGGGACAACTGATACACGTAATGCAGTCATGTCAACTGATGCCCATAGGAGCAAGCGCGCGCTTTAGAGCTCAGGAGAGTCTGAGCACTTTACAGCGGAAAAGAAAGAGATAGACGAAAGACGTAGTATATGCCGCTTGGCCGGGCTATATTCAGGGATGACCAGCACTGATTCAATGGATAAAGGGAAGAGAACTTATTGAAACTGTATCCATGTTAATTTTTATATTTGTCTGATAAGTATAAGTGCTTTATAAGAATGTAAGTTTCAATTTTAATGCTCATTTTTCACAAGTTTGCTTTTTATTCAAAATGAATATTTTCTCAACTTCTTTTTTACAGAAAAGTGAAATTCTCAAATATGTTTATTTAGTAGCCTTACAGGTACTGAAGCAATGCTTTCGTAAATCTAATATATCGTAGATACGTAATATTGAAGATAGTGTATTGAAAATTTAGAACATATTCGCATGTAAAATATTTGTAAGAAAATGAATTAACATAGCAACTACTGTTACATCATAAACAAAAGATATGTGCCCATGTGTTGGTAAAACGTTAACTCTATAGCTTCAGCAGATTTCGAGAAAACAATTTAATATTCTGGTGATAGGAAGTTGCTAACTAACATCACCTTAAAAGCATAATGCGATAAGAGTTTTCTTATGTAATATTAGTTACAATTAAAAACATATACCTAGGTAACTTTACCTTGTACTATAATATTGTTTTGATTAGTTTACTGATTACTTTTATAAGGCTAAAGTTACCATCAATATCAATTCCAACTTACCATGTAATACTCAATCTCTTTCTTTGGAATATCACTTTCTTTATGAATGATTTATTTCATTCACTTAGTATAGTATAATTTTACTACTATGAAATTCATGTGAATATTCCTTCTTAACTTTTTATTATGTTATTAACATGTAAAACATAAGTGCAATATTAAGAATTGGTGTTAGTACTTTTGTTTTACAGATAATAAATAAAGTACTTTTGTTTTACAGACAATAAATAAAATATCAAACAGAAAGAAGTCATTTAAAAATAACGATATTCTATTTTATTTTATTTTAAACATTTCATTCCAAAGACTGTACAATACAGCATAGGAAAATGTCATTATATACAAGTAAGCAATAAGTTCATAAGTTACATACAATGAAATAATTACATTATATGATATCATATGGACAATTCTCCCTAAAAGTTATACAGCTCTATAGAGTTAAAATACTCATCAATATTATATAATGACAAGTCTATTAATTTATTTTTTAATTTCTTTCTTAAAAAGCCTCAAGCTTAAATGTCTAATATTGCTGGGTAAAACATTATATAACTTCTTACAAATCTCTACAAAGCTACGTTCCATTTGAAGTTTGTGCACCACTGTTTTCTTAATCCAACAGTCTGCTTATTCATGTACAAAAAATTTGATCATCTTTTTAAGTCATAACAGTTCCGCGGACCACCTTACTCTCGTTCCCTTTGAAAGCAAATTTATCATTTTTGTAATTAATTTCAATAACTGCAATGTTATATAATGAAATATCATTACAAATAATTTATCAGCATATCAATAACAACCTCATAAAATTACTTACAAAAACATTCCCAAAAATAATATACACTTATGAAAAAAAAAATAAATAAATAACAAATTATTGGATTAACAATATTTTCACCGTTACAATTACACTAAATATAAACATTTACATAGAGATACTTAGCGCTTGATGCCCGCGCATGACGTCAAGGCCAGAAAAATGCGCTTGCTTTGACATCAGTGACGTAATGTGTTTTTTTTTTTTTGTACATTAAATCATTTTCAAGATATTAGAGTCAACTTTCTTTTTTTAAATGGGAACCAACTACGTTTTGTATTGAAAATGTTGTGCTAGCTCTGTGTAATAACTTTACACTTTACTGACTGACTAAATGTTACCGGTAAGAGTAAACATAAGCAATGTCTGACCAAGGATCGAACAGGAGGAGGACAATTCAGGCTAGAGTTGTGCGTCAATTAAATCACATGTACTGTACATTTTAATACTATGGAAATGTTGCACATGGTGAAGTGAGATATAGAAGTAGTGTACAATAAAAAATAAACAATTATTCTCAGAAAAAAACAAAACACAAAATCTCCGGTGTGCAATCAGATTTCTCGCAGATGTCCTATCGTTCAATTGTCCAGTAGGCCTACAGAACTGAAGAAATAAGGGTTGTATTGGGTAGAGTCCAGTACTATGGGTGTGTTCGATCGTCAATTACGTCAACATTATAAGGAAGGGTGCGTAAAACATTGTTTATGTTTACGCTTAACATTTGCAATATAAAACATATTACTTACTTACATACATACTCACAAATGGCTTTTAAGGAACCCGAAGGTTCATTGCCGCCCTCACATAAACCCGCCATTGGTCCCTATCCTGAGCAAGATTAATCCAGTCTCTATCATCATATCCCACCTCCCTCAAATCCATTTTAATATTATCCTCCCATCTACGTCTCGGCCTCCCTAAAGGTCTTTTTCCCTCCGGTCTCCCAACTAACACTCTATATGCATTTCTGGATTCGCCCATACGTGATAAATGCCCTGCCCATCTCAAACGTCTGGATTTAATGTTCCTAATTATGTCAGGTGAAGAATACAATGCGTGCAGTTCTGCGTAGTGTAACTTTCTCCATTCTCCTGTAACTTCATCCCGCTTAGCCCCAAATATTTTCCTAAGCACCTTATTCTCAAACACCCTTAACCTATGTTCCTCTCTTAGAGTGAGAGTCCAAGTTTCACAACCATACAGAACAACCGGTAATATAACTGTTTTATAAATTCTAACTTTCAGATTTTTGGACAGCAAATTGGATGATAAGAGCTTCTCAACCGAATAATAACATGCATTTCCCATATTTATTCTGCGTTTAATTTCCTCCCGAGTGTCATTTATATTTGTTACTGTTGCTCCAAGATATTTGAATTTTTCCACCTCTTCGAAGGATAAATCTCCAATTTTTATATTTCTATTTCGTACAATATTCTGGTCACGAGACATAATCATATACTTTGTCTTTTCGGGATTTACTTCCAAACCGATCGCTTTACTTGCTACAAGTACAATTTCCGTGTTTTCCCTAATCGTTTGTGTATTTTCTCCTAACATATTCACGTCATCCGCATAGACAAGGTGATGATGTAACCCGTTCTATTCCAAACCCTGCCTGTTATCCTGAACTTTCCTAATGGCATATTCTAAAGCGAAGTTAAAAAGTAAAGGTGATAGTGCATCTCCCTGCTTTAGCCCGCAGTGAATTGGAAAAGCATCAGATAGAAACTGACCTATACGGACTCTGCTGTATGTTTCACTGAGACACATTTTAATTAATGGAACTAGTTTCTTGGGAATACCAAATTTAATAAGAATATCATATAATACTTCCCTCTTAACCGAGTCATATGCCTTTTTGAAATCTATGAATAACTGATGTACTGTACCCTTATACTCCCATTTTTTCTCCATTATCTGTCGAATACAAAAAATCTGATCAATAGTCGATCTATAGTTAGTTCCCATTAAAAAAAAAAAGCAAAGTTGACTCTAATATCTTGAAAATTATTTTATGTACAAAAAATACTTTACTTGTATCAGATGTCCCCTTCGATGTAATTTAAATTGTAATTGTCGGTTTGTGTATGTCTGAAATATTTCACACGCTATTGGAGGTGAAACAGTTAAGTGGGACAATTTATATATATAGGGTCAAGTAGGGCTATTATAAAAAAAAAAAAAAATGAATATTTTTCTATCAAAGCATATATAAATTTGAATAATATTAAGTCATGTGTTACTTTAGACATATATAAAGAATTTTGAGTTAAATTTATTTTTATTTATAATAATGGATAGGCATAACATTAAACCAAAACCAGTATATCAAAACAGCCGTCTCTGTGGACTATTGTGACACATCTATAGGACAATTCTGAAACAAAGCTATAAATCTGGTCATATTATACCGAGAAATTAAGTAAGGTCATTGTGATACACACAGATGCTTAATGTATCTTCTGTAAAAGTTTTGTTGGTACCACATTAAAATTGACTAAGATTTAGCAACTTTTGTAATGAACTCTTTTTTCCCCATACAAATTTATACAATTCACTGAAACTTTAACCTTTACTGCGAATGCTAGAAAATTGCTCTATGTCCAAATATATTTTCTGTGTACGGAAATAGACTGAGAAATTATACAATATTGCAATAAATGAAATCAATATCAATACATTAACAAAAGAAAAGAACAGTGAAGAACCAGGACTAAATAATCACGACGTAAATACCAGATCACTTATCTGTCGCACGCCAAGTATACCTCTTCATAGAACATCTTGGTATTCATCATCTTTTACAGTATCCACCTCGCGTCAATGGAATTCCTTGTCACAAAGTATTAGGGGCTGCAAGACAACAAACACCTTTAAGAACAGCTTAAAAGATAACCTTATTAGCATTTCACTCCAATCATACTGATTTAAAATATCACTGACTACATTGTTACTTTTTTTCTTTAGACATCATCCCGATTGTGCTGTATTTTGTCTCATAATAATCTCTTTCTATTATCTAATATTATTTGAAATATATTAACATTCTATGTATTTTAGTTTAATTCTGCTACACAGTTTATTTCAGTGTTTAATTAATAGTTCTTAGTATTTTGTTGTTTAATTTGTAAATAACTCTTGTATACATGTAACTCTCATCTAAATCAAATTGTTGAATTCTTTGTAAGTTCATGCGTATGTATATACACTTTTTGCTGGTTGAGTGGAAGAGAAGGCCTTACGGCCTTAACTCTACCAGCTAAAATAAATCATTATTATTATTATTATTATTAAATGGATGAGGACAGAAATGTACCAAATCTCGGAGAATTGTACTAAAATATTACAGACTATCAATAAAGTGGAAGTGAACTTGTGGGATGTGAAGTAAAGAACGGTTAATATTGGTAATATTGGTAAAGAAACGAACATTATTGAAGATTTAGGTAAGAAAATAGGCCTATAATAGTCCAAGTCCTAGAAAGAAACTGTAATAAGTGCGATGGTATTATGAAGGTAATGAATATCAAGTTTTAGGTATAGGGCATTGTTATTAAATCAAGTATTAATTAAGATTATAGAACGGTATAGATGGAAATAACAAATATAATGACAAATGACAGTCGAATGACAGAGTATGATTGATAACAATAAATACTGGCACCGATGCTTATTCCACGAAAGAAGAAATTTGATGGTTTAGGGTTGAAGAAATCGCGAAGTTAGTTTAGAATAGCAGCTTCATTATTAAAGGAGATACATCGGTGGTTGTTGAATAGAAAGCGGATAGAGAGATTAGACATATTAGAAAAATTAGATGGATTTGATAGATTATATGGATGGATTAAATTGATTGGATGGATTGGATTGATTCGATGGATTGGATTGGAATGGATAGGAAACAGCAACAGGATTGGAGAAGATAAATAAATAAATAAATAAATAAATAAATAAATAAATAAATAAATAAATAAATAAATAAATAAATCAATAAAAGAATAAGTAAATAAATAAATGAATGAATAAATGAATGAATGACTAAATAAATAAATGAATAAATAAATGAATAAATGAATGAATAAATAAATAAATAAATGAGTAAATGAATGAATAAATGAATGAATAAATAAATAAATGAATGAATGAATAAATAAATAAATAAATAAACAAATAAATAAATAAACAAAGAAATAAATGGACATACAAATATCAACAACCAACCAACCAACCAACCAATCACTTGACTTGACGCATAGCCTAAGTTATGCATTTTTTCAAGAATCAGACCAAAAGAGGTGTTCACCTTGTCAGGTTTCCAGATAAAACATGAGGAGGATACAAATACATAAATAAATTAATTAAATTAATAATTAAATAGATAAATACATAAATAAAATAATAAATAAATAATGAATAAATAAATAAGTAATGAATGAATAAAAAATAATAAATAAATAAATAAATAAATAAATAAATAAACAAAGAAATAAATGAACATACACATATCAACCAACCAACCAACCAACCAACCAACCAACCAACCAACCAACCAACCAACCAACCAACCAACCAACCAACCAACCAATCACATGACTTGACGCATAGCCTAAATTATGCATTTTTTCAAGTGTCACACCAAAAGAGGTGTTTGCCTTGTCAGGTTTCCAGATCAAACATGAGGAGGATACAAATACATAAATAAATAAATAAAATAAATAACTAAATAAATACATAAATAAAATAATAAATAAATAATGAATAAATAACTAAATAATGAATGAATAAAAATAAATAAATAAACACAAACGCAATACATGAATAAATAAATGAATGATAGAATAAATAAATAAATAAATAAATAAATAAATAAATAAATAAATAAATAAATAAATAAACACAAAGTAAACAAACACACAAACAAATAAAGAAATAAATGAACATACAAATACATAAATAAATAACTAAATAAATACGTAAATAAAATAATGAATAAATAAATAAATAATGGATGAATAAATAAATAATGAATAAATAAATAAATAACTGAATTAAATAAATAATGAATAAATAAATAAATAAATAAATGAATAACTGAATTAAAGAAATAATGAATATACAGGTAAATAAATAAAATAAATAAATGAATAAATCACAAGGTTAGAACAGGCCTATTATCATTTCTAAATGGTGTACCTACGGTCAGTTATTGATACGACTGATTGATTGATTGATTGATTGACTGATTAATTAAACACGCATTAAAATGTAATGAGTCGATGTGGTTTGATTTGAAAATAAGCTTCGTTTCGGGGCAATACTTTTGTTACCTACACACCACGAGAAAGCGGAAATCTAGTAAATCTCCAATAAATTATGCTACCAATTAACTATGTATAGAAATGCGAGGCAGTCTTTTGTCTTTATGAATCTTGTACTTCATCTTGCTGTATCAAATATACGAAAGCAAAGCCGCAGAGTCATGCGGCTTGTTATTTCGTGAAATTAGACTTCGAGCTGTATGAACTCCATTGACGCGTAACAGAATTGCTAATTAGGGGTAAACTTATTGTTAGGGAAATATTTCTTGTGTTCATTAGTACCTGCGAGAATTTCACAACATAACCTGTACTAGCAACGGAATAATGAGACTGGGAGAGAATTACAGAGTTGCACATATTTGTGCTGAATCCATATACACTTTCCCTTTTCAAAAATTTCTTTAGTAAGACAACCTCTGCTACAAATTAATGAGATTGCAAGAGAAAGTAAAGAAAGAGACAAAGGCGTTTTTTTTTATTGAAATACAAGCTGCCTTTCGAAAAATATATCATGATATAATTTTTGTTAACGATCCACAACACTGAACTGGAATTATAGAGAGAAGTAAAGTCTATATATTATTGATTAATGAAAATGCGAGATAATAGGGAGTGATATACTGTACAAGAGTTTAATAATTAATTGAAATAACTCTTCTTAAAATTTGCAATGACATTAACATTTTTTATGTAATAATTACAGTTTGATTACAATTCGAATCAAAAGGATTGGAATATCTACTTCGTAACATGTTAGCTGTCTTTTGCTTAAAACGCCAATAAAATGAAGAGAATTAAATCTGGAAACATTCAATTAAACTCAAACTGGATAAAGGTGTTACGTTTGCTCTAGTTCGTATACAGAGTAGGGTGTAATGTACTAATACTGTATTAACAATGACTATGGAATATTGCTAATAACTTTACAATGTGAATGTTTCTTAAGAGTGTTAACTGCTATATTTATTAGTTGCATATCGCTTAATATTTTGCACATAATTTAGACAATTTATATGCTCGTCTAGACAGTATGTGCCAAAAAAAACATTTCTCTCAAATGACAGCACATACTCATTTTTTATACTTTAAGTCTTCTTTTAAATAATAATAATAATAATAATAATAATAATAATAATAATAATAATAATAATCCATCTACCTTTGGGAAGGAAATCCTAGATAAACCCACCCCCCTTGTGGTTAAAAGTTATGCAGAAGGTTGGTAGCCCTCTCATGTAAAACTTATTTTACTCATAAGCTCCAAATAGTTTAACTATTTAGGGGTCTTCCTAGGAAATGATAGGACAAAGGATATTAACAGAAAATTAAATCTGTTCCAACACATTTGTGGTACAATTAAGAGAACACTAGGAAGGAAAACCAGAAGAGAAATTCTACTCAAGTTCTATAACGTTTTAGCTTTACCTGTATTGATGTATGGCTCGGAATGCTGGACCCTTAATAAAAGCATGATAAGAAGAGTGGAAGCAGCAGAAATGAGATTTCTTCGATATGTAGCAGGATATACTCTTTTAGACAGGAAAAGGAATGAAGATATCCGCAAAGAACTACAAATAGTCAGCATAGTAACAAAAATAGAAGAATATAGAAATAAATGGTTTGAACACGTCAGCAATATGAATGAAGAAAGGCTGCCCCATATGATCCTAAATTATAAACCTCAAGGTCACAGAAGTCGAGGACGACCAACCAAAAGATGGAGTGATCAACTATAGTTTGGAGCCGAAACAGATCAGTAATGATCTAATCCATGAAGGAGATGAATAATAATAATAATAATAATAATAATAATAATAATAATAATAATAATAATAATAATAATAATAATAATAATAATAATAATGCTCTTTCTTTTCTGGCAGAATTAAGGTCGTGAAGTCTTCTCTTCCACTCAACCAGAGGATAAAAAGGAAATACATGATAATATAATGTTACTACAACAGAAAGTTAAAGGTATACCTAAGATAAGATCGAAACAGATAAATATGCATAAGCCAGAGTAGAATCTAACTTAAATACTTAATTAAACTGGATAACAAATTAAATTACATGATTACTTTATAAACTAGTTAGAGTTGTGTATTGTAAACAATGGATAGACACGGTCCAGAGGACGGAATACAAGTTTTTCACGCCTGAAATGGAACGTCGGAACTCTTGGTCCAGAAGCGCATGCGCTATCAGCATAAACACGGAGGCTGGCTCAGAACTATACAGAATATGAGAAGCACAATGAAAGAAGAAAGAAAAGAAAGCTTGGCCACAAAAAGTGACGAAAAACAACACATAAGACACGGGTTAATGCATACACGCGAAGAAAGATAGAACACTATCAACAAGATAAAATACGCACGACAAAGAAGCTGAAACACACACAACAAAAAAAGATAGAACACTGCACAAAGAAATGGAACACGTGCGACAAAAAGTTAAAACACTGAACAAGAAAAAAAAATAAAACACTCACTACAAAAAAGATAGGAAATTGCACGACAAAAAAGATAAAACACGCAAGAAAAGAAAGGTAAAACATGCACGACAAAAAGGTAGGACATTGTAGGATATTGCACGACAACAAAGATAAAACACGCGCAACAAAAAAAGATAAAAAACACAGCACGACAAAAAATAAAACACGCACGACAAAAAAGATAGGACATTGCACGACAAAAAAGATAAAACACTGCATGACAAAAAAATAAAACATACACGACAAGAAACATAGGAAATTGCACGACAAAAAATATAAAATATGCACGACAAAAAGCTAGCACATTGTAGGGCATTGCACAACAACAAAGATAAAACACGCACAACAAAAAAGATAAAAAGCACAGCACGACAAAAAATAGAACACGCACGACAAAAAAGATAGGACATTGCACGACAAAAGAGATAAAACACTGCAAGACAAAAAATAAAACATACACGACAAGAAACATAGGAAATTGCACGACAAAAAAGATAAAATATGCACGACAAAAAGCTAGCACATTGTAGGACATTGCACAACAACAAAGATAAAACACGCGCAACAAAAAAGATAAAAAACACAGCACGACAAAAAAATAAAACACGCACGACAAAAAAATAGGACACTGCACAACAAAAAAAGATAAAACACTGCACGACAAAAAATAAAACATACACGACAAGAAACATAGGAAATTGCACGACAAAAAAGATAAAATATGCACGACAAAAAGCTAGCACATTGTAGGGCATTGCACAACAACAAAGATAAAACGCGCATAACAAAAAAGATAAAAAACACAGCACGACAAAAAAATAAAACACGCACGACAAAAAAATAGGACACTGCACGACAAAAAAGATAAAACACTGCACGACAAAAAATAAAACATACACGACAAGAAACATAGGAAATTGCACGACAAAAAAGATAAAATATGCACGACAAAAAGCTAGCACATTGTAGGGCATTGCACAACAACAAAGATAAAACACGCACAACAAAAAGATAAAACACAGCACGACAAAAAATAGAACACGCACGACAAAAAAGATAGGACATTGCACGACAAAAGAGAGAAAAAACTGCACGACAAAAAAATAAAACATACACGACAAGAAACATAGGAAATTGCACGACAAAAAAGATAAAATATACGCGACAAAAAGCTAGCACATTGTAGGGCATTGAACAACAACAATGATAAAACACGCGCAACAAAAAAGATAAAAAGCACAGCACGACAAAAAATAGAACACGCACGACAAAAAAATAGGACACTGCACGACAAAAAAGATAAAACACTGCACGACAAAAAATAAAACATACACGACAAGAAACATAGGAAATTGCACGACAAAAAAGATAAAATATGCGCGACAAAAAGCTAGCACATTGTAGGGCATTGCACAACAACAAAGATAAAACATGCGCAACAAAAAAGATAAAAAACACAGCACGACAAAAAAATAAAACACGCACGACAAAAAAATAGGACACTGCACGACAAAAAAGATAAAACACTGCACGACAAAAAATAAAACATACACGACAAGAAACATAGGAAATTGCACGACAAAAAAGATAAAATATGCGCGACAAAAAGCTAGCACATTGTAGGGCATTGCACAACAACAAAGATAAAACACGCACAACAAAAAGATAAAACACAGCACGACAAAAAATAGAACACGCACGACAAAAAATATAGGACATTGCACGACAAAAGAGAGAAAAAACTGCACGACAAAAAAATAAAACATACACGACAAGAAACATAGGAAATTGCATGACAAAAAAGATAAAATATGCGCGACAAAAAGCTAGCACATTGTAGGGCATTGAACAACAACAATGATAAAACACGCGCAACAAAAAAGATAAAACACAGCACGACAAAAAATAGAACACGCACGACAAAAAAGATACGACATTGCACGACAAAAGAGATAAAACACTGC
Organism: Periplaneta americana; assembly: GCF_040183065.1. Lineage (NCBI taxonomy): Eukaryota > Metazoa > Arthropoda > Insecta > Blattodea > Blattidae > Periplaneta > Periplaneta americana. Next base: position 174,586,905 of record NC_091119.1, on the reverse strand, counting down.
ACGACAAAAAAATAAAACATACACGACAAGAAACATAGGAAATTGCACAAAGATAAAACACTCTCGATAAAAGAGATAAAATATTGCAAGACAAGAGAGATAAAACACTCACGACAAAAGAGATAAAACATGCACGACAAATAAGCTGAAACATACGGCAAATACGGTAGAACATGCAATACAAAATATATAATACTGCACAAAAAAAGGGTAGAGCAATGCACGAAAGAAATAAGACACGCACGACAATAAGAATAAAACACGTACGACAATAAAAAATAAAACACTGCACGACCAAAAAAGATAAAACACGCATGACAAAAAGATAGCATATACAGTAAAAGAGAATCAAGATAAAACAACCACGAGAAACGGATAAAACACACAAGACTAACAAGATAAATACACAAGACTAACAAGATTTTTTACCTATTTAACAATGCTATATATCAACTACTGAGTTATTTAGTATCTATGGAATTAGTGTTAGCGGGATTGTATTTGGTGAGATTATGCCGAGGATTCGCCACCCATTACCTAACATTCGCCTAATGGTTGGGATAAACTACGGAAAAAACCCAACCAAGTAATCAGCTTAAGCGGGAATAGAACCCACACTCTAACCGTCTAGCGCAACTCCGGATCGGCAGGCAAACGCTCTACCGACTGAGCTACGTCGGTGTCCCTGAGAAACAAGATAAAACACATGCGACACAAAGGAAAAACTCACACGACAAACAAAACAAAACTCACACGACACAGAACACAAAACACGCACGATACACACAAAAAGCACGAACGCAATAGACAATACAAAACCCACTCGATAGACGAGACAAAACACGGGTGATGGACAAGAACAAAAAGCGCGACATGCAAGAAAAAAGGGACGTGATAGACTAAAGCACGTGCGATAGGTAGGATGAAACCCTAGATCACATATATTCAGATAGCTCGGCCTTATAGGCTTAGACGGTAACAACTTTTGTCAGCTTTACTATGATGCCATCTAGTTATTACATAAGGAGTCACGTCATAATTCCCATTTGAATTGAATTAGCGATTGTACTGCCACCTCGTGTTCGTTTACGGCGGACTAGTGGCGATCCTGGTGGTTGTTCTCTTCAAAGTGCTGCCGATTTTAACATAGGGATGAGCTATCTGTTACATATATGATCTAGGATGAAACCCAAGTGAAACTGAAGTCGAAATAAATTCGACACTGAAAACAGAACAACTATAGCACAAAGAGACAAACACGACGCAAACACAGTCACGAATGCAAAGAAACTCGAAGAATAAGAAATATTACTTTTTGATTGTTTTGTTTTGAAAAAGAAAACAGAAACATGCGGAAGTGGTTGCTGCAAAGAAAGTAGGCCTAAACTAAAACATTCATATGAACAAATACATGCTTTTAGATACGGATCTGCTACTTTAACGGCCTTCTGGTTAGAAACCAATGGAAATCACTAAAAAAAAAAGCGAGGGGAAGTCGGGATCTGAAACAGATGAGCAGGGATATCTCAAATTCCCTATGGGGAATCGAATCCCTTTGACAACCCTTAGTAGTTTTTAAACCACTGGAGCGACAGCGATGGAGAGCGCTGTGAAATTTGTACCTCGAGGCTGTATTTATTAAATCTCGCTCGGCGATGTACCGACTGCCGAGAACTCGTGGGTAAACTTTCCGTTCAGGACTCGGAATTCAGTGAATCTGAATATATATTTCTGTAGTAAAATTAACGATATCCTAGGACAATTTAATGCGTTGTTACTTCGTTGGGTGCAATAAATTTTATTAATTTCATGTGACGAGGATAAAATATACCTGTTTCTTAACTCGTTACGAGTTTTACAATTCATTTTATCATGTGAATATGTACATATAGTAAGACAGTAAAAAATTTAGGGGTATATTTAGATTCAAATTTAAATTTTCAAGAAGTAACCTACATATGTAAGAAAACGTTTTCCATAATTCATTCCCTCAAACACCTAACCAATGTTTTACCTCTCAGCCTTAAAAAGAACCTGATCCAAACTTTAGTGATGCCCCACTTCGATTATTGCGATTCTCTATTCACGAATCTAAATACTGATCTTGCCCATAGACTACAGCGTGTTCACAATATCTGCGTTCGTTTCGTTTGTAACATTAGAAAATTCGATCATGTAACACCGTCACTAGAATTGTTGTCTTGGAGTCCACTTAAAGAAAGAAGATTCTTCAACTCTATCTTATTACTATTTAAAATCATCCACACCCTCTTATCTAGCATCTCGTTTTGTTTACCTTTCACTACCTCGAACCCGGAACATGTAACTTCTCTCTATTCCTCTGCACAGAACATCCTTCTACTCATCATCTTTCAGCATATCTATTCCACGCCTCTGGAATTCTCTCCCTGACCGCGTCAGAGACTGTCGGACGAAATCAAAATTCAAATTTAAATTAAAAAATCACAATCTAGTTCGTGGAATTGCTTGTTGAACACATGTCAGGTTGCGCAACTTCGGTTAACTAATGACATATAATAAATATTGTAACTATGCTGTTGTAAAATTGAAAATTAATATGTAATGTATTTTTTATTATTACAACTACTATTATTATTATTATTATTATTATTGTCAGTTATCAATATCATCATTGCTATCTCTGTTTTCTTTCTTTTTGTTGTATTAGCTCGATGAGAGCTCTATAATGTACTTTTGACTCTGTTGACCCTCTATAGGGCTTTAACTTAATTTGTATCATTTTCATCAGTGTTTGTATTTCTTTTTTGTATTTATATGTGCTAGATGGAAGAGAAGGCCTTATTGCCTTAATCCTGTCAGATTAAATAAATTATTATTATTATGAGATTCCTTTTTGTCGTTTAATATATCTTGAACTATCAGTACTGTCCACACCTGAGGAGTAACGGTTAGCGCGTCTGGCCGCGAAACCAGGTGGCCCGGGTTGGATTCCCGGTCGGGGCAAGTCACCTGGTTGAGGTTTTTTTCCGAGGTTTTCCCTCAACCCAACATGAGCAAATGCTGGGTAACTTTCGGTGCTGGACCCCGGAATCATTTCACCGGCATTATCACCTTCATCTCATTCAGATGCTAAATAACCTAAGCTGTTGATATAGCATCGTAAAATAACCTATTAAAATAAAAAAAAAACTATCAGTACTACTGCGACGTTCTATGAAGTGATCTTAGCCATGATCTGACCCAAAAATTACAGCGTGTCCATAATGCCTGTGTTCTGTTTCTCTATCAGATTCTGCACACATCAACCCGCGAATACTTTGCATCACGATTTCATAATCTACCCACACATCATATCTGTATATCCGGTCACGATACGACACTCTATTGTCAGTCTCTTTCCACAGAACTTCCGCATATTCTTCATCTTTTACAATAGACACTATCCGTTCTTGGAATTCATTAGAAAACAAATTTACATTCATTTCGCCTTCTCTTCGAAATATTGAACTCCTCTATTTTTTCGTACCTGCCGTCTCGCTTCACTTACCTTTCTTCCCACCATAATCTGAACACACGCTCTCGCCATGAAACATGGTATTCCCATCGCACTTCCTCATACTCATCCTCTTTCACAATAGCCCTGCCTAGATTGTGAAATTCGTTACCTGCTAGCATCAGGGACTGTCGGAATTGAATTGAAACGCAAACTTACTAGGCACTTGGCCAGTAATTGAGACTCGTTCAGACATGGCTTCTTGTAAATAGTTCTCTTATTTTATCACAAAATATTTCAATATCCGGTAATATATAATTTTATTATCCTAGGTTTAATTTGTACTTCAGTAAAAACAATCTTTCTTTGTTTTTAACTTCTATAATGAAATGTCTGGCTTTTATTAATCAGTTAATGTTTAGTACTTTGATTTTTATTGTAATTTTTAATTTAATATTAATTGTAATTATAATTTTAATTGTATTCTTAATATTGTAGTTGTAATCTCCGGTAGAGCGGAAGTGAAGGCCTGATGGCCTTATCTCTACCAGGCTAAATAAATATATACTATTGCTATTTTCTTGAGTCTTTGGTATGCAGTTCAGAAAAGAAAGTTCGCCATCTTGAATGGAGCATATTCAAATGATTTCATAAGATATTACGTCTCTTGAATAATAGTTAAAGAAAAGCTACAAGCAGTAACATTATTCAAAATACGACAAAGAAACTGAATTATAGCGAAACTTTTAAATATGTGTTATACAGTAAGTGTCAAGTTCGTGGCATTAGTTATTTGTGTCTTCTACAGTACAACGGGAAATTACGATCACAATGAAGATGGCGTTGACCGCTAGTATTCTATTTTCTTTAACGTTTCCTTCCCTTACGCCTCTCGTTTTTTTCTCTTCGACATCTCTTTCTGAAGGCACGAACCAAAACCACGTACGGCTAAACCCGATCACTTGATCGTGTTCTACCGTATTTATGTCCGTGAGTCTGTTTATCCAATAAAACTGACCGAAGGGAACTGGTTTGTCTTAATACGTCAAACTCTCCTCTCCATCGTGACACCGTTTACAATTATACTATCTACGTGTTTTGTGCTCCAGTTAACGTGAAGTATTTGTAAATAAAAGTTACTTATGTAATAGTTTCAATTCAAATCAAAACTAACAGTATTTTCATATCGTAATAATAACCACATAGTGAACTCTCACTTAGCCTAACTCATCAAGATACATTAGAGTTATTAATGCAGGATAACTTCACCCTTTCAAAAAAATTCTTATTTATTTAAATAAATAATAAGCTTGTATTACGCACAAAACTAAAATATGAAAACCATGTATCAGAATTTTGCAAAATTAACGTAATTATGTAAATTACCAAAAAAATTATTTTATCTTATATTAGATATTTTTATTGAATCATTGTGTTTCTCATGCAAGAGATTAATGCTTCCTTTTGTTGAACTTCTCTGTGTTTTAAGACACTGTTTCTTACTTCTTTTTCCTAACTAATGGAATCAATTTCAAGTGATATTTTATCTTCCTAATGTCTTCTTCATAATTAATACCCTTATCTAACTATTCACGGTTCCAATAATCCAAAAGTACACAAATTCATCATCCATCCATCCATCCATCCATCCATCCATCCATCCATCCAACACTCAGCCGTCAATTTGTCATTCACTCAGCATTTCTTGGATATATTTGTTAACCGTATTTTTGCTCGCTAATTCACGCATCCACTTGCCCATCCATCATCTATCCATCCATCCATCAATCCACATATTAGTTCAATCATCAACACATTAGTTCACTCATCGATGTATTAGATCACTTACCCGCCCATTAGTTCACTTACTCATCTATTAATTTACTCAGTCATCTACTGTATTAATTAACTTATGAATTTATTAATTTACTTAGTCATATATTGTATTAATTCACTTAGTCATTTATTAGTTCACTTACTCATTTATTAATTCACTTATCTATTAATTCACTTACTCGTCGATTAATTCAATTACTCAGCTATTAATTCACTTAGTAATTTATTAATTCACTTACTCATCTATTAATTAACTTACCTATTAATTCACGTACTCCTTTATTAATTCAGTTACTCATCTATTAATCTACTTACTCCTCTGTATATTCATTTACTCATCTGTTAATTCACTTAGTCATTTATTAATTCACTTAGTCTTATATTGTATTAATTCACTTAGTCATCTCTCAATTCAGTTACTCGTCTATTAATTCACTTAGTCATTTATTAATTCACTTAGTCATATACTGTATTAATTCACTTAGTTCATTTGTTAATTCAATTACTCATCTACTAATTAACTTAGTCATTTATTTATTCACCTAACTTCTGTATTAATTCACTAAGTCATCTATTAATTCACTTAATCATTTATTAATTCACTTAGTAATCTATTAATTCACATACCCATTTATTAATTCACTTATGCATCTATTAATTCACTTAGCCATCTATTAATTCACATACCCATTTATGAATTCACTTAGGCATCTATTAATTCAATTCATCGATTAATTCACTTAGTCATCTATTAATTTACTTAGTCGTCTATTAATTCACTATTAATGTATGAATTCAAATGTTCATGTTACAATAATTTAATTATTCATTAATTGAATTATTAATCTATAATTTCTCTAATTCATTAATTCACTTACACATTCACTTGTTCATTTATTTAACCATTCATTCATTTATTCATCCGTGTATTTATCAATTTATTCAAATATTTTCTAGAACATTCATCCTAGCATCCATTTATACATCCGTCGATGAAAGTTTTCAACTATCAGTAATTCACCTTCCTATTTTGGCAATGTATTGATGTAGGCCTACATGAAGCTAAACCCATGAATATGCTACAGATAGTAGTTCCGTGAGACTTGGATCATTTTTGACGGAAGTCTAATGGATAAGCAGAGCGGGGCAGGAGCTTTTAATTTACGCCAGACTCTTAAGACTTATTCGCGCTCCAGAATCTGACATTAATGAGAGAGCGTCATCTTGAACGAGAGGAAAGGGAGCAAGAATCTTACAAGCTTGGAGTTTTACCTGTACACCTGAAACCCTAATACAGATAAAAATAACAAGCGAACGTTGTCAAGCCTGTATCCATGTACAGAGAAAATAACAAACTCATGTGCCCAAATGTTACAACCTAAGTAATATTCTGCGATTTTCCGGATGAACTACAGAAAATAGAGGATTGATTAGTTAGTAAGCTATATTAAGCGAGTACTGAAGATAGGAGGGGTCTGTTAAATGAAGATAAAATTACTATCTTTGCTAGCGACAGATTACGAAATAAGTAAAAAGAAAACAGTCATTTCCGTTGCATATATCTGAATACTAGTAAATTTGTAACAAGTGACAAGTACTAGTAACTACTAACAATTACATTTGTTTTTCCAACGAATCGTTTCGTAAATTTATTTATGCTCGACCATGCCGAAATGTAGTAATTATACATCTGGTAGCAGTCCTTTAATGCATGTCATTAAAGTACACCTACTCATTAAAGTACATATGTTCAGTCAATGACAACTCAGCTTACAGGTGTTCAGCCAATGACAAGTCAGCTTTGTACCGTTATAAAACCGCAAGTATCGATTATTCTCGGATATGCAATCGAAAGGGAATAAGCGAAAAGTCAAGGAGACTGGAAATCCAATACTGTCGCAGAAGGTTATGTTCTGTTACTATAATAATTAGAGTTAATTGTAAATAATATTCAAATAAATTCAATTTGTCATCTCGTTTTTCAATGTCGAATTCAATAATCAAGGTTATATCAAGTTTAACGGGATTACATCAAGGTCAGTGACATTATTGTTCCTCGGAAAAAATCAATACTTTCGCGTCTGCACACATCTCACAATTCACGACCTAGAACAAGGCCACTTCCGATCTTGTCAGAGACAAATAAAATGTATACATCTGAATAATTTCAAGTTAGAAATATGGTCGAGCATAAAAAGTCGTATGAAACTCGCCTATAATGGTAATTAAGAAGCTCGTATGAAAATTATGAAACTCGCTTGCTCTCGTTTCATAAACATCCATACTCGCTTCTTAATTACTATCATTATAGGCTCGTTGCATAATGTACTATTGTAAAATCGTTGGAATCACGAGAACGTTTCCTTGAAAAAAATCTTCTTTAGAAGAACAGAAATTACATTTTAATGCAATATGACTTCATCTTCTATTAGTGACAGTGAAAAAAAAATCATGCTTAGGTGGAGGAGAATGTTTTTTTAGTTGGTTATTTAACGACACTGTATCAACTACTAGGTTATTTAGCGTCGATGAGATTGGCGATAGCGAGATGGTATTTGGCGAGATAAGGCCGAGGATTCGCCATAGATTGCCTGGAATTCACCTTACGGTTGGGGAAAACCTCGGAAAAAACCCAACCAGGTAATCGGCCCAAGCGGGGATCGAACTCGCGTCCGGAGAATGGTTTTCAAGGATTCCAGTTTAAAGATAGATTTCACATGTCAAGAGTTAAATGTGAAGCATTGCTTGCCGCCACAGATCCTTATTTACGTCCTGCAACACAGAAGATTTTTGCCCATGACAAAAACTGGCTAATTTAGTAGTAATAAAACACTTTTTTTAAAATAAATAATTTAAAGATTAGCAACAATGTTCATTTGAAAGATGATAGTATGTGAATATATACCACAGTTCTCTTCATAAGTTTTCTCATTCATGTTTCCAATCTGTATTCGATGCTACCTTTGACAGAACATTTGTGGAGGTCATTTCATTGATTTGATTTCACTTCCTTCATCAAATTGAGAGAAAACTTCCCGAATAATAGATTTTCTTCTCTTAATTTATGAATAAATATTATGCGACGTATGAGACTTGAAAACAATATAATAATAATAATAATAATAATAATAATAATAATAATAATAATAATAATAATAATAATAATAATTTATTTTAGCTGGCAGAATTAAGGCCATAAGGCCTTCTCTACCACTCAACCAACATATGTATGAACTTAAACAAATTCAACAATTTGATTTAGATAAGAGTTACATGTATACAAGAGTTATTTACGAATTAAACAACAAAATACTATGAACTATTAATTAAACACTGAAAAACAAACTATGTAGCAGAATTAAGCTAAAATACATAGAGTGTTAATATATTTCAAATAATGTTATATAATAGAAAGAGATTATTATGAGATAATTTTGAAAATACTGCACTATGAGGATGCATGTCTAAAGGAAGGAGTAACAATGTAGTCAGAGATAGTTTAAGTCAGTATGATTGGAGTAAAATGCTAAGAAGGTTATGTTTTAAGCTGTTTTCAAAAGTGTTTATTTTCTTGCAGCCCCTAATAGGCCTACTTTGTGACAAGGAATTCCATTGTCGCGAGGTGGATACTGTAAAAGATGATTAATAACGAGATGTTCTATGAAGAGGTATACTTAACGCGCCACAGATAAGTGATCTAGTACTTATGTCGTGGTTAGAGTATAGATGAGAGAAACGAGTCGAAAGGTAATTTGGTGTTGAAGTGATGAACGCTTAATGCGATATAGAATTATTCAAGTAGCCTATGCTAGTCTGAATTGTTTAATAAGAGTTTTGAGATTCTTAAATCTGCTTTGGAATTGACAAGACATTCCAGAAAACTGGAATAAATCAGTGACAATTCCCATTTACAAAAAGTGGATCAAAACTAAAGGAAAATAATAGAGTAATAAGTCTTTTGAACTCTGGACACAAAATATACACAAATATTCTCAAGAACAAATTATATGAGCATTATGAATGTATCATTGGAGAAGAACAAAATAGTTTTGGTAAAGGCTGGTCTTTCTATGATGGTTATTGTATATTAAAATTGCTAATTGAAAAAAAAAACAAAGAATTCAACTTAAAGACACACATTAATTTTATTTATTTTAAATAAGCTTTCGATAGAGTCAATCGAAATAAATTATTTCAGGTGCTAGCAGATGATCATGTCCCCGAACAGCTTTTAATTAACATACAACTGTGATAGCACTTATAATCAACAACAGACTTTCAGATTGGCAACAAATTCATAGCGGAGTAAGACAAGCTTGTGGCGTACCTTCATTACTTTTCATCACATGTGTGTGTGTGTGTGTGTGAACATAATTATTGAAGATTGGTAACAGATGCGTCATGATTCAATCTCTATCAGTCGAAATTTATAGTTTGACAATCTACTTTTTATATATTATTTCAATGTACCGAAGTACATATGATATTTCCATGCAGATATTCTGCGTCATCATACGATGAAAGAGTAAAGGAACGGAGAAAAATTCTCTCCAGCGGCGGGATTTGAACCCGGGTTTTCAGCTCTACGTGCTGATGCTTTATTCACTAAGACGTCGGGGTTGTATCCGGTGTGGCTTAGTGAATAAAGCATCAGCACGTAGAGCTGAAAACCCGGGTTCAAATCCCGGCGCCGGAGAGAATTTTTGTCCGTTCCATTACTCTTTCATCGTATAATGACGCAGAATATCTGCATGGAAATATCATATGTACTTCGGTACATTGAAATAATATATGATATGCGTAAAATCACGAAGTGAGTTAAGACGGCGCTTATTCCGTCGGATCCCGGCCAACTAGTCACTCATAACGAGTGCACCTCAGCACATGTGTGGACTTCGGTCCTATGTTCATAGACATCTATGACGTAGTGCAGAGGGCGGCCACTAGAGGGAACCCAAGAGTAGGAACTCAACCAGAGACAATTCTGTCCGACGTCGGGGTTGTATCCGGTGTGGCTTAGTGAATAAAGCATCAGCACGTAGAGCTGAAAACCCGGGTTCAAATCCCGACGCCGGAGAGAATTTTTCTCCGTTCCATTACTCTTTCATCGTAATCTACTTTTTGCTGATGATTTAGACATAGTTGCATGCACTGAAGATGAGCTTCAGTATTCAGTGCTTAATCTAAATATGATCAACGCAAAATACGACATGAAAATCAATATTGAAAAATTTAAAACAAAAGTCATGCCATTTCGTGGGGAATACCGGTCGCAAGTAAAATTTGCTTAAACAACAAATTAATACAAAGAGTAAATGAGTTTACGTATCTTGGCTATAATTTAACATTTTTTTGGTGAAACAGATTATAACTTCTAAAATTTGCAAATACAATAAAACTATATTGGAATAATTAACAAAATTATGAAGCCTTCCCTAATACAGCGACACACAAGAATACGTTTGTATAAAATAAACCTTAGCTAGACATATACTATATTACGGAAATGAAGCATGGAAAATGAGAGGTACGGATATCAGCAGAATAACGGCCTGTGAAATGGAATTTATGAGAGCAACTAGGATATATTCGCTTGGAGTACAAAAGAAATGAGGATATCATGCAAGAACTTCAATTACAACCAGTCTCACAGTTTATAAACAACTACGAGCTGCAGTGGAAAAACCATGTAGAACGTTTGAATCGTAATAAACTTCCAAAAGCCAAGCTTGAATACCCAAGGGAAGAGATCTTTGGGCCGTCCAAAATAGGTGGATCGAAAATGACTCGCTGAGACCGTAACAGATCTTGGGCTTGATACTTGTTTTGATGATATGATGATGATAATCATGATGATATTCGTTAATCGTTCGTGCCACTTCTATAAAAATAAAAAATATAAATGTTGAATATTTCGTATGCGTCATAGACTACGATTGTCTCTCTTCTTTCGCAATTAAATTCATGCTAAATTAAACTATACTTACAACTCGTTTTAGTATTACGCTATAAAACTACTTTTTCCTCAATAGTTTATAACATAATTTGTCAATATGACTGCCTTTCACTTGTAAGGTCCTAGTCATGACAAATTAGTAAAATTCTGCTATGCAACAGAAATTACTAAAACTTCACATTTGTCATCCATATATTGGTAAATTGTTACTTGTCACTAGTATCTTTTATGTAATAGGCACAATGTGTAACAAATAAGAACCGACCAGAGAAAAATAAAAAAGGAAACGTTCAAGAATACAAATTGTATCTACTTAAACATTATCGTTGATATGAAGATACACTGATTGTATTTTCACTGGTAAATTATTTCTTTCGTTTGTAACATTCAAGCATGTTCACTGCTCTAAAGAGACTTATGTTAATTAAAAACAACAGTAACTAATTAGGTACATTAATCTATTTTTGTCTACTCCCTTGCATATAAATAATAAGCTTTTGCGCTTGAACTTCATTCGCTTCTATTAAATGGACTCTACCAGTGACGTCTTTACTTTCTTTGCAGTATCCGGCTATGTGCAGAAAACGCTACTTGCGTATTGGTACAACACTCATCGCTTATTCAGTTGTAAGCAGGTTACGCAACATTCGGCAGATGGAAGCACACGTACGCTTTGGTATGTGCAGCATCTAGTGGAGTGTAACTAAACTCCATAGTACGCTAAAAATGTTCGTATCTCGCATAAAGACATACTGTATTTACATCAAAAATTGTTTTCCAACTGCACATCGATTGTCTGAGTGATAACAGGAAGAAGACCGATTAAAACAATCGGTCTTAAAAGCTAACTTAAAACACGAACAGCATTAATGGAAGTCACTGCACCAACCTTGAAGTTAATTGCCTGTCCTCTCAGAGTCAGGTGGCTATGCAATTGATATTAATTGCTTCTCCTCCCAAAAGTAACTCTGTACAGCTGACAATTTGTTGCTGCTTATTTTTAAAACAATCGAAATCTTCTTCCCGAAATAGCACGGCCATAAAAATGCAAATTTATGTGATCCTGTGAATAATGTATTAGTTACCCTATAGTAGAATTGCTTACTGGATTCCCTGTATGTAATTTTAATCCTAACTACCATTTTCTAGATGATATTTTCATCGATTTATACGGAGCATAAATATGAGAACTGTTCTAAAACAGCTTTTAAAATTTCAATTGCATGATTTCCCCGAGGTACGTGAGGTATAGGGAACACAAATGAAGACTGTCGAGGTGTGAAATTGGTATGCTTTCCAAGGTCCTCCCCTGTAACGTAGCATATTTTTCCAGTATTTTCATATTTCCGATAAATATATAATGTAGACAGTTGCGTGGTTTAACGCTGTGTCCCTGAAGAATAAAGTTGACAGTCTTGCTGCGTGCCATGAGTATGATGCCGCTTTCAATGAGAGTAGAGAAAATGAATATGCTTAAGAAATACCACTATAGATAGATGTTCCTCAATTACAGAAAATATGTACAACACACTCTTAAGTCAATTTCAATTCCAATGTCGTCCGGCAACAGAACATCAAGAAATAATACCACGACTTAATCCAGTATAGATTAATTTTCTGCAGTAGATCTACAGTATTTTCAGTCTATAGTTCAGCGAGTTGACTCAATATGTGAGTTGTAAATCTGTTCAATTCAATAAGTCAGTAGTCAGTTCAGTCTAGTAAGTCAGTTGCAATTACTGTAAGTCCTGCCCAGTGAAGCAGGTGTTAAGTCAGTCCAGTCCAGTAAGTTAGTTATAGGTCAGTCCAATAAGTTGGTTGTAAATCAGTCCAGTAACTCAGTTGTAAGTCAAGTCCCTAAAGTCGTTTGTAAGTCTAGTTAATTAAGTCAGTTTCAAGTTAAGTTCAATACAAAATGAGTTGTCGGTCCATTCCAATCCACTAAGCTATTTGTAAGTCATTTCAGTCTGGTAAATAAGTTATTAGTCCAGTCCAGTAAGTTTGTTATTAGTAAGTACAACCCAATAAGAATATTTTAATTTAGTCCAGTTCAATATAGCAGTTGTAAATAAGTCGAGTAAGTCACTTGTAATTCTGTCCATCACCTATGTCAGTTATAAATCGGTGCACTGAATCAGTTGTCAGTTTTTTAAGTTCACTGAATTAGTATAGACCGATTATTTAGACCTGACAGCTCAGCGGCGCGAAAGAGGGAAAGTAATAGGAGTAGTGGGGAGAATTCCGGAGTAGAGATAAGGGCGAGCAGTCGGTAAAGAAATGCAGTACAGCTTAACTGTACGCTATACCGCATGTGTGACTTCCGATCGCTCTGACTGCAGGCGACAGACTAACCTGAACATCCCTTGGGTAACTTAATGGATTTGCCTGACCCAGGCGCACATCGTCAGCGACTGTCAGGACTAAATAATCGTACTGTACATTTAGATCAGTTGTCAATCACAGCAATCAGTTCTCCGTCTCTTCAGTTCCTAGTGTCAGTCAGTCGAGCCCAGTCTGCCGGGTATCAATATGTCCAGTTCAGTGAGTTAGTTCAGTATCTGTAAGTCAGTTGTGAGTCCAATTAATCACTTGTTCAATTAGTCAGTACAAAAAAGTAGTTTCCAGTCGAATATAGTAAGTCAATTGTTACTCCAATGAGTCGGTTGTCAGCCTTAAGTTCAGTTATTCAGTATAATAAGACAGTTACCAATGTAAATAGTCGTGTCAGTCCATTTCATTAAGTCATTTGTGTCAGCCCAGTTCAGTAAGTCACTTATCAGACAGATAGACCAATGCGTGAGTCCAATAAGTCAATTAACTTAATGTCGAATATACTGAGTCAGTTGTTAGTTTATTCATTTCAGTAAGTCGTTTCTGTAAGACTGTTGTCAGGCAGTCCAGTAAAATGAACAAATTTTCAATCTGTTCAATCCAGAAAGTTAGCTTTCAGTCTTTTCAGTTCAGCGAGTCAGTTGTCATTCTGTCCTGTTCATTAAGTTAGATCCATAATTCAGTTGTCGGCCTGTTCATTTTAATAAGTCACAACAGTAAGTGTTGTTAGTCAATCAAGTTCAGTCCAATGAACCAATTTTCAGTCTGTTCAATTCAGAAACATAGATTTCACTCTGTTCAATTCACTGAATCAGTTGTCATTTTGTCCTGTTGATTAAGATAGATCCATAATTCAGTTGTCGGGTTGTTCATTTTAGTAAGTCAGATCAGAAAGTGTTGTTAGTCAATCCAGTTCAGTCCAGTGAACCAATTTTCAGTCTGTTCAATTCAGAAAGATAGTTTTCATTCTGTTCAATTCAGTGAATCAGTTGTCATTCTGTCCTGTTCATTAAGTTAGATCCATAGTTCAGTTGTCGGCTTGTTGATTTTATTAAGTCACATCAGTTAGTCAATCCAGTTCAGTCCAGTGAACCAATTTTCAGTCTGTTCAATTCAGAAAATTTGATTTCAATCCTTCCAGTTCAGTGAGTCAGGTGAACAAGTTAGTTGTCAGTCATTCCAGTCCAATATGCCAGTTACAAACAAGTCCATTGCACTGAGTCAGTTCCTTCCAGTAAGTAATTTGTCAGTCCAATTGAGTGAATCATTTCAGTCCATTAAGTTAATTCAGTATAATAAGTCATTCAATCATTCTGACTTAAAATAATATTTTCTCTTACAATCTATAAATGAATTATTCACATTAAAACACTTGGAATAAAGGGATGACTACTGTTCTTTCCTCTGTAACACGATGGTCTTTCAGATATTTCTGACATCGTAACACCTAAATGTCACTGCGACAAAGTCAGAGGAAGAGTTTCAAGGTTTTACAAGAATTTCTTCGTATCTTCAGGGATCTGAAAGTGGTGTAAACAGTTCGGCAGACCGGTGGGGTGCAGAGAGATGGATGTAGCCCGCTACTCGTAATGAATCGCCTCATTAACGCTAATTGCAATTTACGTTCGCTAGCTTTTAAACTCTTACCATAACGCACAGCTCCTCTTACTTATATCCCTGCATGCATTATGTATGGGGTAGTTTACTGGTGGCATTCGCCTATATTACATAATTATTTTTCAATTAGATTAAACTTAGTTACCCCAGGAAAATTAATTTATAGATGCGGGGTCTCTCTAAAAGGCTGCCTAGCTCCAGGAAGGCTGGAAATTCATGAATACATTAGTGAATCATTAATGAACATAGTCCGAATTGTTAATAAGTTACGCAGACGAACATTACGGACTGTCTTACCACAAAGCAGTCGAAAACGTTATGTTATACAGAGTGTTAACTAATGTGTGAGAAACCTTTAGGGAATGGATAAAGGTCCTAAAAACAAGAAAAAATATATCGTATAATAGTGCATTATGCAACGAGCCTATAATGAAAGTAATTAAGACGCGAGTATGTTTGTTTATGAAACGAGTGCAAGCGAGTTTCATAATTTTCATACGAGCGTCTTCATTACCATTATAGACAAGTTTCATACGACTTTTTACGCTCGACCATATTTCTAACATGAAATTATTCGGAAGTATTCATTTTATTTGTATCTGACTGAAGATCGGAAGTGACCTTGTTCATAGCTCGTAAATTGTGAGATGTGTTCAGACGCGAAAGTATTGATTTTTTCCGAGGAACAATAATGTCATTGACCTTGATGTAATGTAGAGAATAACAAACTAATTTTGATATAACCTGGAAATTGATTTAGAATTGAAAAAACGAGATGACAAGTTGAATTTATTTGAATATTATTTACAATTAACGCTAATTATTATAGTAACAGAACATAACCTTCTGCGACAGTATTGGATTTCCAGCCTCCGTGACGTTTCCCTGGTTGTCTTTCGATTGCATATCCGAGAATAATCGAAAACCTGAACTTTAATGAATAGGTGTACTTTAATGACATGTATTAAAGGACTGCTACCAGGTGTATAATTACTACATTTCACTTTTTTGTATTATAATTCTAAGTACTTCTTAGTTTATACTTGTACGCACGTGTTTGCTCATTACAACTTTTTTACATTTTTGTTTACCAAATCCATGCATAATTCTACAGACAATGCTCAAAATGGCCACCAAGAGTTATAATGCAGGTTTCTACTCTTTCCCATATTCCAAGAGTCTGTTGTACCTGCTGACATCCTTCTTCAACATACTTGAGAAAAATAATTTCAACGTTCTCAACAGCTCTTGGATGTAAAATTGCTCTTAAACGTACCCATAAATAAAACTACATCCGTATTTCAATTTTCAAATCCATAGATGAGGTGCGTATATATCATTTCGTGATTAGAATGCATTTTGATGACTAACAAATCTCAATAATTATCTTTTAAATTTGTAAAAAAACAACATTTTTAATTTACCTGTATTAATATTGAAACCATTATGGTATTTAACCTTTTCTTTTTGTTATTACTTCCAAACCTATCTCATTACTTGCTTCAAGTAAAATTCTCGTGTTTTCCTAATCGTTTGTGGATTTTCTCCCAACATATTCACGTCACCCGCATTAACAAGCAGCTGATGTATTCCGTTCAATTCCAAATCCTTTCTGTTATTCTGGACTTTCCTAATTACGTATTCTAGAGCAAAGTTAAAAAGTAAAGGTGATAGTGCATCTCCTTGCTTTAAACCGCAGTGAATTGAAGAAGAGTGAGAACTGGCCTATACGGACTCTGCTGTACGTTTCATTGAGACACATTTTAATGAATCTAAATAGTTTCTTGGGAATACCAATTTCAATAAGAATATTATATAAAACTTCTCTCTTAACCGAATCGTATGCCTTTTTGAAATCTATAAATAACTGATGTACTGTGCCTTTACAATCCCATTTTTTCTCCAATATCTATCGAATACAAAAAATTGATTAACAGTCGCTCGATCATACCTAAAACCACATTGATGATCGCCAATAATTTCATCTATATATGGAGTTAATCTTCTCAAAAGAATATTGGACAACATTTTGTACGACGTCAATAAAAGTGATATTCCACGAAAGTTACTATAGTTAGTTTTTTTCCCCTTCTTAAAGATGGGTATAATTATGAATTCCTTCCATTGTTCTGGTACAATTTCATCTTCCATAATAGCAAGTGGAAGCTAGATAATGCGCTTCCACCCTCTTGTATTAATTCTGCTGGAATTTGATCGATACCTGGAGATTAGCAGTTTTTCAGTTTTTCTATCGCAATTTCGACTTCAGAAAGTGTGGGTTCGGGTACAAATAGCTCAGTAGTTTGTATTCGAATTTCGTCCCGACCATTTCTATTTGGTCTATGTACATTTAGTAGTTGCCCAAAATAGTTTTTCCATCCGTTCAGGAAGGAATGAGTGTCTGCAAGCAATTCACCATTATCATCCTTGATCGCATTTACCCTTGGCTGATATCTTTTCTTTACTTAAGTAGGATATAATTTAACTTAGTCGAGATAGGCAATTCTTTGTTCCCTTCTGTCTGAAACGTAAATCGTAGATGGGGTTTTGAATCCTATTCTCTGAGACGACACACTAAAGTTCTTTTCAGCGACTGGCAATCGACTCTGAAGGCAACACAGAAACACAAATTACAGAGCTTACGACAGCAGGACGCTAGCAACCGTCATTGAAAGCAAAGTAATTTCACTAAAATTTGAAACTAAAAGTAAAGTGTTGTCTAGGCACTAAGGCAGTGAGAGGAAAGTCACAAAGCACGGTGGGAATCTAGAAAATTGTTGAACAGGGACCATCGCGCGATGTAGTTAAACCTCGACTTGCAGAGTTTCGTCATTAGTAGAAAAAGTCTTAAAAACAGTTGAGACTCGCGTAGTTTTGAAACTAGTCGTCCAGGAAACATTTCCCCTGGGCACAGCGTGTTTACACGCTAAGATTCACCTACTGCATGCTTCGTCTACGACCTGCTGTTCAAGTTTTATTACTTCAACCTCTGGCAGAGGTAAAAAGCCGAGTGATGTACGAGCTCAAATTTATTTCACTGGTGTAGTTCTACTTTTAATTTCCTAAGTTAGATCTTAGTAAAAACAAGAAATACACCAAAATTTAAAATGCTTTTTATTCCTTGAAAAATACGCGTCACATGTCAACTTGTTTACGTAAGATCACGTATCCTATAACAACACGTTTATTATTCCACTATAGGCCAGTAGCGGCTCGCCATAAAAAAAATAGGTGAAGTGCTCTTCACATACACAAATGCATAAACAGTTTTACCAATATAATGAGTAGGCCTACTATTCGTAAACTGCGTGCAATTTTAATAGGTCTAGAACACATGCAAACAGGAAAATTAATTTATTTCAGGACTCACTCAATTGCTTGCATACCAAGTCAATCCTCCTATCTTTTAAAGCAGCAAACCTGTCGATAATGTCTTCATAAAATGTCTGAGTTTAACTGAGGGTGGACAGTATATCTCTATGCAAAGCTATGGGGCTAATGATGAAAATCTCTCCTGTGATGTAGCATTCCGAGTGAAATTTTTAATCTCTTCAAACAGAAAATATTCTTTCATCGAAAAATTTTTTGAAGTTATTTTATACAACTTCTCTATTTTCTTAGCACTTTTTAAAACAAAGAACAAATGGAAGTGTAGGTCGTCCAGAATTTAAAACATCTTTCTTATCCTCATATTTAAGTCTACAAAACGGCATTTCTAATAAATAATAAAACCTGTCATTTTCAGGATACATATTTCGCACTCATTTATCAATATTTTCTATGTACTGGTATCTAAGTATTTGTATAATAGCACTATAGTGATTAAACATATACAGACGTGGACAAATTATTAGCAAAATTGAAGATTTTTATTACATATTTTTACAAAATACGATTCTTCAGTTTAGAGTACAGTTGACATTTTTGCGTATTTCGAAATTATTAGCAAAATTGAAGATTTGTATTGTATATTTTTTACAAAATTTGACTCTTCAATTTGGACTAGATTTAATATTTTTGCATATTTACAAATTATTAGCAAAACTGAAGATTTTTATTTTATATTTTTACAAAATTTGACTCTTCAATTTAAACTGCAGTTGACATTTTTGCATATTTACAAATTATTAGCAAAATATGAAGATTTTCATTATATATTTTTACAAAATTTGACTCTTCAATTTGAATTACAGTTGACATTTTTGCATATTTCTATCTATTGTAATGATAGAAATATGCAAAATTGTCAACTGTACTCTAAATTGAAAAGTCAAATTTTGTAAACAGAATTATCATAGAAATCGTCAATTTTGTTAATAATTTGTCCACGTCTGTAATATGCACTATGATGTAGGATTAATACACTATATACACTTATCACTAATATACTCTAAATACATTAACTAATAAGTTAATATATACGTACACAGTATTAAACTACATGTATACATTTAAGCGCGCGTTAAACTTTCAAATACAAGAGCTGGAACAAAACTGGCAAGCTCATGGTAAGAAATAATACACGGTGCGGAAAACAACTTTTAAACTTTGCGAATGTATGTTGGGTGTATTTCTGATAAAATAACATAGAGCTAGCTAATTTACCACAGCAGGGGTGGCTGCTTCGACACAAGGAATGAGGATAGTATTCTCGAGTCAGGTAGTACATACTCTAAATTTTCGCAGCCCTTAAACAATAGCCCCTGGCCTTGGAGACCAGCAGCAACCCTTCTCTATCGTCAGATTTGCAAACTGGTTACTCCACCTACAACAAGTCTGACAGTTCTCCGTAACTGAAAGACTCAGAAATGCACTTCACTCATACAATCTTTCTTTAGTGCGTGACGTCACGTTACCATGGAAACCAAGTGCTGTATGAGAATGGGAGCCCAAATAATTTCACCTTTACAGAATTGTAAGTTCCAATAGACACTGCTCGGCGCTCGTAACAGTTGACATTATTCTATTCAGCGGACGGTTACAGGTACTATTTATACAACTAAACACTATTCATAACGACTGAAAATAAAACTTTTTTTTAATTTCAGAAATGTGGTACCGGTAATAACTAGAATTAATTATTAGTACGAGATAAAATTGTGTTTTACGCATAAAGAGGTGAAGTCGCACTTCACCTAGTCACCTGAATAACCGCCCCTGCTATAGGCCTATGTGATAGTGATAGATTTATTGATATTAGTTCAAAAAAGTACAAAACTTAATAATTTAACAAAAAGATCTATATACAAAAGTAGTTATACATAATAAATATACAATTTCCTAAACTAATTAATTTATCGCAAATCTCAGTAATTTATTGGTTAAAACTTGCACTTACGTCTGGTTTTAGTGCACGTTTAAACCAATCGTAATAACCATTAGAACTTTAAACCTTATTAATCTGCTCCTTTTCACAATTCACTACCCTAAATATTTTTAATATTTTTTTAAATTTTAACTCTACAATAAACAAGTGTAAATCAATCTTTCCTATTGCTCTATTTATCCAGTATTTATGTTTAATTTTTAGGTCTTATTTTACATGATAACTTATTATTTCAAATAGGTGAGCAGATGTCGACATACTGCAAGTCATGAGCCTGAAATAGCTGAATCAGTACATTCCATATGTAGGTTAATCTTTACTCTTGCAATATTTTCTTGTCAGCAGAATCGTTTGCGTAACTTCTATGAAGACTACCGCATACCTGTTTAAACACAAACTTCACAAGTTGCTTACATAATCAACCTCAATTTAGTTTCATCATTGTATCGCATGCACTCATTTTCGATTCATTGCTATTATGATGATTAATAAATTTATTATAAATGCATTCTTATTGAATTAAAAATATAGTAGTTAACCAATTTATAAAGTCACATTATCTTCTGAACCTTTACTAATTAATATAGCTATCGGAATACATTAATAACTTAATTAATTCCCTATTTTCAATTTTTTCAATTTATTGAGGAGAGTAAAACATGTTTTAAGAGCCTTAAATTAACTCCTGCTAATTCTTTTTTTTAAATAATCGTGAAAATTTTGTGGACTCTCGAAAAGTTAGAGACGCTTTAAGAGACAAAGAATTTCAAAATTGGTGTACATTGCAACAAAAGGGTAAAGGAGTGATTCTTAATAAAGAGTTCCCCCCAGCAAAAAGCTGGATAAGAAATCACAAAGGTCTAACCCTCTCGGAATGGACAGACGCACTTAAAATGGTAGGCTATGTTGCTCCGGTCCGAGCTGTACCGGGTAGAAGTCGGGATGGTACCCGCTGTAGGCGCTGTCTCAGCGAGATTGAAACTCTTCCCCATATCCTTGGCTTCTGCCCCTATAGTGAGGCCCTTCGAAACATCCGTCACCATGCTGTCCGTTCTATGCTAGCCGAGGCACTGAAGGAAGTAGGGTTTACAGTCCATCAAGAGGTGCAGGGACTAGCCACACAAGGAAGTGTTCGGCGAATTGATATCATTGCCAATAAGAAAAACTCGGCATACATTCTCGATCCCACCATCAGATTTGAGACATATGCAGATCAACCGCATGAGGTGGACAGTGAAAAAAACGGATCTATGAACCAACAATCCCGTTCTATAAAGATAAATATAGCCTGTCCCACATTGATGTACTGTAATAGGTCTCATGGTGGGAGCACGAGGTACCATACCCTCCTTCTTTGCCAACAAATGTAAAAACCTGGGCCTAACACACAGCATTGTGAAGGAAATAGCCATTACTGCCCTCAAAGGATCAGTTCAGATATTGAGAAATCATTTGTATGGAAGTGATAATGGAAATTTCAAGTTATCTTAACCGATGGCTGTTGATTGGTTTAGATATGCCAATCAATCCGTACTATTATTTTTCTCGCGGTATATGGCATTCAAATCATTTTAACTATCTGATGATATTCCCCCCCCCCTCTTTCTTAACTGTGAATGAGCACAAACGCTTCTTAGGTGTAAATTTTTCTGACATTTTGCATATTCGATTCCCTAACCGTTTCAAATGTATATCATTTTACCTTATAGGTGTGTTTCCAAATTGTATGTAATACGCTTTGTCAAATCGGGCAACCTTTTCATAAGGGAAACTAAATTTATTATTATTATTATTATTATTATTATTATTATTATTATTATTATTATTATATTAAAACCTTGACGTTATTCTATCTTATTTTCAAAACCTGTCTTCTTATCTTATTTAGTTAATAATTAGTTTTTCTAATTTTAGGAAAATTTAATCTTTGTTGATGCTATAGGCCTATGTAATACCCGTGATCAAACATAACACATTGATCAGTCTAATGAACTTTCAATACAACTACAGTCCCGTCGCTCTTATTTCTGGCAGCCAACCGCGTTGCAGGACGGCTACATTTAAAAGTGTGCGTCCTGTGATTCGCTGATGATGACGTTATGCATTTCCTAAGGCTCGATAATGTAACATAATCGCCTACGATTTTGGCTCTTTCGTTGGCGTTCTCAGAAAGCACACAAGGACGTTGTTTTTCGCTCAATTATTTGCTGAATTACAGTGCGTTTCATTTATTATCATAGGAGCTATGACATGTAATGTTTGACGATGTGGCAAATAAATTCCTCGTCTGGTAGCTCGGCAACGAAAGAACAAAAATGGCGAACGATAATACCTACCTAGACTTGATAGAGCCTTTACTTCCTAAGACGTAAGCAAAGAGGAGGAGTCACGCCGGGAATAACAGCGTCGCGACTATATTATCAATTTCACTATGCTGCCGTCTAGCGACTGCAAAGGAATTCACGTTATAACCTTGATGGAGCTGCATGGAGTAATAGCTTGTAGCAGTACTTCCATCTAGCGATCTTACCAAAAAATTCATTTTCGACAATGGAGCCCCTATTGGTTGTTCTTTCTCTATATGTTGCCATTTCATAACATGGGAATTGTCAATTATATACATACACTACCGGTCAAAAGTTTTAGATCACCTATCACAACTATGGATTTGTGGTTAAAACAAGAATTTCGGTTTGAATATTCTATCATATCATAATGCTAGAGAGAGAAAACATTTTTTTGTTGGTCTATTTAGTGTTTACAATGTGTTTGTACATTGAAATAAAGTATATAGTTCTTTTCATGGTTGTTCGAAAGCTTTTGACCAGTTATGTGTGTGTGAGTGCGTGTGTGAGAGAGAGAGAGATCAGGAATAATATGAAGAAATATTTAGTATGTTACGGATGGGAGTCGGATTTGTAATATGACATATAGAAAATGTGAGTTTAAAACATAAAATCTATACAGTTTACTTTACATCTTGATTTTATGTAAAAAACAAACAGATAGAAAACCCGTTGCAGCCGAATTCTAGTCAATCGAGATTGTGATTTTTTAGATAAAGTGCTATTAACTTCCCCAATAGAACTATTGTATTTGATGTTTTCCATTCCCAGTCACTTATAGATATTCAGTATGATCAAATCCCATGAAGGTTGGGAAAAATAATTGTATACGTATATGCAGTTATACAGCATGCCGGAAAAAAAAAATATTTTTCGTACGGTCGGTTGGGGTAATTTGGGTATAAAAACAGCCTTTCTTTAAGTTTAGAGACCCGTAGCCTGTAACCATAGTAAAATTTTTAGCCAGTTTTTTTTTTATCAGCATTGCGACCTTCTAGATTGATTCTATTGCATTTACAAGTATGTTGACATCTTCTTATCATAATAATAATAATAATAATAATAATAATAATAATAATAATAATAATCTTAAGTTTAAGTAATGTTATGTTTTATTTAACGACGCTCGCAACTGCAGAGGTTATATCAGCGACGCCGGATGTGCCGGAATTTTGTCCCGCAGGAGTTCTTTTACATGCCAGTAAATCTACTGACATGAACCTGTCACATTTAAGCACACTTAAATGCCATCGACCTGGCCCGGGATCGAACCTGCAACCTTGGGCATAGAAGGCCAGCGCTGTACCAACTCGCCAACCAGGTCGACAAAGTTTAAGTATACTCAATTCACACCATACATAGGGAAATTTGGGTATAATGTGTATTATTGAAGAAAAACATGCTTTAAAGTCCTTATAAAATCAAAACGTCCCAACCATAGGTTAGTGTATGTATTCTAGAAGAGAACGCAGAGGTCAGGTAGGCATTCAAAAATTTTAATTAGATCTAATAATAAAAAAATTCAGCCATTACTTAAGTTCTTGATAAGGCTTATTTTGTAAATTTAAAATATCTCCAATTAAAATCAGGGACAGAAAACACTTCGGATATTTATTTGTCTTTCACCAATCCATAATTTGTATGCGTGGCATGATCTGAAACGAAAACTAGATTAGCTATCAATTGAGCTATAATTATACCCAAATTACTCCATGTTAGTAATTTGCAATTTACTACCTATTAATGAAATGGGCCTATTACTACAATATTATTAAAACATCTTCTAAACATGTGTAATGTGCATATGCATGAATTTGGTTACTGTATCACAGCTGCTTTCCGAACAATTTTGCTTTGAATATGATGTGTCATTTCATTGACTGGTAAATAAATAAAACAGTTTATTCACACAGTGGGCCAAAAAAAGGCACAAAAATTAAATGGTTATATCCAGTAGCTAATGATTTCACTTCAAAGTTTATTTCACAGGCAAATTTCACAGTCCTTCCAGACCAGGAAAGTACTTTGATATTTCATTTTTTTTTACCATTTATTAAGCATTATTTTTAGTTTTTTTGTAAGGCAGTGCAAAATCGATCGTTTATGCCGAACTAAGCATTATGGTCTTACGAGTTCAGCAGGTGAAGCCGTTTGTTGTGCTATCACCATTTGTTTTCTTCCGTTTTGAGTTCTCATTTTTTGAATAATGGGTCTCTTAACGAACGAAGACAAGATTTTCATTAAACATTTGCACCAATATGATAATTTATCTGCCCGTCAAATTGTAAGGAACTGCTCTCAGCGAGAATGGTCTGTTTCAAGTGTACAAAGATTGATTGGCAAGATACGGACATGATACCACTCCTGAGGGATTATTGCGTGAAAGATCGCATTTCTCAGATTCTCAGATGGTTTCCGCTGGAGTTTCAAACGAGATCTTAATCCTATGGACTATTTTGTATGGAGTCAACTACAAGAAGCAGTTTACTACAAAACAAGAATTCGTAATAATGAACATTTAAGACAACGCCTTCTTGAATGTTGGGACCGGCTTGATCAAAGACAAAGATATCCAGTGCTATTGACAATGGAGAAGACGCCTACAAATGGTTGTGCGGGCAAATGGCGGTCACATAGAGAATCATTTCTAATTTTGAATATTTTAGAGATCATTAATTATTATTAATTTTAAAACAACATTCAGTTTCTGCATTTTGAAGTAATAAGTTGTCAAACCTCATTTTTCGCATCATTGTGTATTGACCTCCATAAGCTTTTAATTGAGCCTAAAAAACATAATAAAAAGTCCTGCTCGTCTATAAAGAGTCTACTTTTTCAAACAGTGTATTCATTATAAATTAATGTTACGTATATTCGAAAATAGAGTATTTCTAATTTTGTGCCGCTTTTTGGCGCACTGGAAGATTAGTGGATTCTAGTTGCATGTTGGTCGTACTGGGTGTTCATTTCAAAGTGTGTCATGACGTCACTGTTGTTGGGTCACCGATTTGAAGCGAGTTTCAGCTTATATGTTAGAGAAGTTGCCTATTATTTAAGGCGTTCCTGAATCTGAACTTGAGAACGTGTACGGTATAACTTGAACGTCGTAGCAACAGATGGCGGTCTGTACGGTCTGTCTGCTACCATAACCTCTTTCGAACTGTGTTTTGCGCCGGCAAGTCGTACGCAGGGTATTTGTTATCATCGGTTGCGTACGGTAACATTCCACAACACAAATCAAATGCTCCGTGTCCATGTTGACCGTCGAAGTTAATGTCAACAAATACATAAGTAATCGTCTTAACCCTCTCCCCATATCCCGACAGCACGTATTTCCAAACAGTTCACATTCCTGCCACTACCGGCGTTACCGTACGTATCGGCACGTACTCTTCAGAATGAACGCCGTACTTGCTAGCCAATTTCTCTGCCTCTTAGATTATACACCTGAGCTGCGGAAGTGTAGGAAGATTGAATTCTCTAGGCTCATCAGCTAGCCACATGACGGCATACAGCGAGCCAAGACACATTTTGAACTGAACACCCAGTAGTTGTAGTCAGGTGTCATGCTGGTTGGAACACGTGTTCTGTAGTGGTGAATTTCTTAAATAAATAAAGTAAGCCTATTATTCCTACTATACAATACTGTATACTGAATTTATTAACATAGTGTTATATTTACTCTGTAATTTGCAATTATAGCTACATTTTACATTTTGGCTATGATATCATCTATACTTAACTCTTTTCAATTTATTTTTATTTGATATTTTTCATTTATATCTATATGTGTTTTTTATTTAGGTAGTATCTATTTTGTTTTTTTTTTAATTTTTAATTTTTAATTTGTAATTACACTTGTATCTTGCATTTGTTTCTGTTTTTCTCTTTTTTCATGTTATATGCAATTCTGTGTTTTTTTTTAACAAATCTGTACTGTCTATTGTAATTGGGGCTTTGCCCTGTTATAAATATAAATAAATAAATAAATAAATAAATAAAATTAATTAATTAATTAAATTAAATTGAAATAAATAAATTAAATTAAATTAAACTAAATTAAAATAAATAAATAAATAAATAAATAAATAAATAAATCAAGTTTTATTCAATAAATTGTAACTTATACCCAAATTATCTCACTATATTCAAATTATTCCTTCGTAATTCTCAACATTGTCTTTTCACCTTTACTTCCTTATTTTCTCTTTCATTTTACTCTTCGATTTATTCTCTTTATTTTCATCGCCTTGTTCTCTTCCGTCTCCTTATTTTCCCTTACTTATTTTCTTTCTATTCTTCTTTACCTAACCTCCTTCATTTTCTTTTTCTCAGTTACTGCACTTTATTTTAAAATTTCCTTCTTTATATAACACTCAGTCATTTTTGTTCTTCGTACTGCAGCTTGGGCAGCACAGGAGCAACAAGATGCATATAGCGTAGTTGGTATGGAGGGACGCGAAGTCCTGATTATTTCAATATCAGCGCGCCATTATGCGGTTCCATCAAACGAGCGCTCCATTTAATGTTGCTTGCTGTGATAGAGCAGTTTCTACATGGAAGGGGCAGAGATTAAAATGCTGACACAGCTTAGCTGCGCCGTAACAGTTTGACGAAGAGGAAAACATCAGCTTCCGGGCAAAAACACAAGAGACGTCGCTTTGTTTTAAATGCACGGAGTAAAATTCCGGAATACAAGGCTTGAGAGTCTGACATATCGTTGTGTAGGACAGAAATCATCGCCCACACAACGGCTTGTGTTTCTCGTTTCGAGTAGCTAAAATACGCCCCCACGCAGCTTTCAAAATAGAGTCCGTGAAGCCATAAGACTGCAGCACTTTCCGAAAATTAGCAGAGTGGTCAAGTTCACAAAAATTAAGGAGAAGATTTGTCTAAAGGAAATTATTCTAGAAAGGTAAGATTTTATATATAGATAGTTAGATAGATGGATTTATTCAGTAATATTATACATACACGGTCTTACAAATAAAAACTCTGTATACAGACGTTTAACTGTCTTATACTTATACAATGAGTAGCTCGTTTACAAGCCATGTGTAAATTCCTTACTAATAATCACTACATACGTCGTGTATAGCAGTATAACTGTTACACAGCTACGTCATAGTTTCGTCATTACTTCATTACGAAAGGTAATAGAATATCTGAGATTCTCTATTGCATCCAGTAGAGCGCACTAGTGTGCCATGTTAAGTATCGATAGTACAACTGGCTCTGCTCGCTTACCACATTATATTTTGGTCAAAGAGTACAAGCTACAGCGATATTACTCTAATTATTCTATGCTCTTTGGTTTGTTTTTCTGTGCTTACAAGGCAGCCATCATCATAAAATGACAGTCGATACAAACAGCTGTTAGAGGGGCGGACATTTTTTCTCTATATATACTACGCTTAAACATGGGGGTTTCGTGTATATAACTACTACAAAGCAATTCCCATCGTGTAGTTACAGACTGTTTATACATCCATCGCTTATGCATGGTTTATTAGTAACGTTTTCTGTCTCAACTCTGCATAAGTTTCGTATAAAAATTATGCACGGTTTATTAGCAAGACCGACAGATTTTTATATTATCATAATTTTCTCTAAAATCCAATGTACGAGTCTTCTGGCTGTACGTGCTTTGTACCTAAAACAAGTCCTACTTTGTAGGTTTCACCCCCCCCCACCTATGATTATATCCAACTATTCTCTAAAAGAACACACATATTAAAATGAAAATGGCACAACAAAACACATTATATAATATATCCTAACCTAAAACAGACATAAAAGTGTACAGTTGGGTAGATACTATTATCCCTTCCTCAGTTCGCGTAACGAACTTCAACAGCCGAAGTTCTAATCTTTCTCGCCTTCAAGAGGAACAAGCCAATCTTTTGTTCGTATTCTCTATTCCCCATGAGGTCAAGACATACAAGCGAACTCCTATTCTGACTTAGCATCGAGGATGGTCGATATTTTCTCCGTACATGTTCCAATTCGACACACTGTAATAAAATATGTTTATAGGAGTCATTTTCTCTGCAAAGTGGACAAAGGCGCTCTCCTTCTTCGTTGACAATTTTATTACCCATCCATGCCCCCAATCTTAGCCATGCTAAACCTACTCTGCTGTCTTTGTTACAAGTAGATCAGATCAGGACAGAATAAAACCGGTCAGAAAACGAGCTTGAAAATAAATTCAGTTTTGAAAGGGAAATTTTGAATAAACATACACTCCTGTTTGTGAAACGTGTAACACCCAAAAAGAGTGGCCCGAACGACTCCAAACTCGGGAGATGTGTAGAACAGTGTACCACCAATAATTGATTACGTTTTCAGAGAGATGGTGCACACATAGACCCAACAGTATGCATGTATTTATTCACACTGCAAATGGGTATATACCCAGTGGCAGTGGTAACTAATTACACTCAATAATGACAATTGAGGCGTTCAGAACTAAACTGGATCAAGTCACAAATTTTCATAATTTAAGTTTAATTCATTTTCCGATTGTCTGAAGTTGGATCTTTTCCGAGCAGCAATGGATCAAATCTTAATTCCAAGCATTCACCGGTAGGTGACACGAGTCACTTTTGGCTCATTATTTGTTCACGATGTCCTGAGCCATAGTGAATCAAGTCACCAAAATGTTACATCAGTTAACATCACAATTGTTTATATTTTTAAAATCTAGAATTTGAAAATGGAGCAATGAAATTATTGCTAGTGAAATTAGATAATCCACTAGAACAAGTTAACCATTATCTCAAAACTACATCTCTTGGACTTGATCCACTTTAGCTCTGAACGCCTCAATTAATAATAAACAATTAATAATAAATTAATAATAATAATAATAATAATAATAATAATAATAATAATAATAATAATAATAATAATAATAATAATAGGAAGCATCCTAAACTAAATGAAGCACGATCACTTAAAATAATATTTAAAGTAAATCTAATTTGTATCTTAACCATAAGTTCCAACTAAAACCCACGAGTATAATATGTTCATACCTGTAGAAGTACCTTTCAGCATTACACTCATTTCGTTGACAACTAAAGGCCCATTCACAATGAAAATTAAACATAACCGTAACATAAACACAGAAGTTTGTGTCAGGCTACCAAATGGGGTTCATTCACAATGATTCACATAAGCATTGACATAAACATTACCGTAAGACGTTAACATGAAAGTTTGCAAACTCCAAACTTTCATGCTTATGCCTACGTGAATTGCAAACAGAACACAATCGTGGAGCGCTGAAGTATACGACAGAATATGAGGAAATGGCGTCATTGTTATGTTTCCATGGTTATACACCAAGTATGTTTGCGGTTATGTTTATGTTCCCATCGTGAATGATGGTATGACTTCTTGATTTTACCGTAACGTTTATATTCTTAAGTTAACGCTTACGTTATGTTTAATTTTCATTGTGAATGAGCCTTAACTCACTGCACTGGAACTACGACACATTTCACTGATTCTACCCTGATTTCATTAACACTTCAAAAACATTTCACTGTTCAAATACTTTGCACTGCCACTATAAAACTTCACTTACACAACACACTTCACTGACAACACACTTCACATTTCACTGACACAACACACTTCTTCACTGATACAACACTTCAAATAAAAAAATAGCAATTACACCCTTTAAATAGTGTGTATAATATACTACCGTCTATTATAAAGTCCTTAAGCCTGACGTCTCTTGTGTCATCAGCAAGGTCAGTGTTATGTCTTGAATCACTAAACAATTTCAGATGTTCGATGTGTCTTTTAGAGTCACAATATTGTTTGTAAATCACAACGCGTTTCAACTTTTATGTCAAAGTTACTCACTTTATACCATAATATGTTTTCAACTTTGGCTGAAAAATAATTATAGGCCTATCCGAACTTTTTTACAAGCACAGGCAAAGTTACAGATTTTATTTGCACCATTTTAATACATCTTCACAATATCTACCTTAATTAAATCACAACTGAACTCCTGACGACCGAAAGGTTTACTTTTTAAACAGAAAATAAACTTGCTTTGTCGAAACGATCTATTAGAATGCAATAAACAATACAAAACCAGCACCTATTTACGAACTTCGAATGAATAGATCTCCCTTCACGTGATGTCTTTCATATTGCATACGAACCTGAAGGTACATCAGTGAAGTAAACAGCTAACGTCATCCTATATCTTGAGTTCCTTAAACCTGCAGCCGCCTCGAGGCAATGTTTTGGTGCCTCAATTTCGTTTCCTACAGATAATTAACTATATATAACAAGAACATATGGGACATATGTGTATGTTAACTTTCAATATTTTTGTGTCTCATGTTTACCGATGAATTGAGCCTCACATGTTTGAAGCACCCCGTATGGTGTCTCTGCGCTGGCTGAGGATCTAAACCATCCTGTCACGTATGAGTCTTGATAAGGCCTTCGATTTATCAACAGTAATCTCACTAGATGTTTTGATTTATCTAGAGAAAATCAAAACTCGAGTGGGATTTAATTGACTATTACACGATTAAAAGAAAGTACAGTATATGAAGATTAGAAGAAATAAACTACTCTAATACAATGAAATACAGTATTAGTTGACTTAATGAAATTCTATTTCACTAATGTTAGCTTCACCAAAACATTTGAACGGAGCCGCCATTTTCAGTCGACTATCTATATGCGGTAAACAAATGACGATCGCAAAGCATGTTTTATAGTATCGTAAAGAATGTGCCTTTTGAAATGTTTGCAAACAAAGAAAAATAGTAGGGAGGTGATAAAAACAGAGGAAGTATATAAATATAAGAAGAAATAAAGTACTCTAATACAATAAAATAGATAATAACTGACTTACTAACATTCTATTTCACTAATGTCACCTTCACCAAAATATTTGAACGGTGTCGCCATTTTCAGTCGACCATCTATATGGGAAACAAATTACGATCGCAAAGCATATTTTATAGTACCGCAAAGAATTTGTAGTTTGAAATGTTGGCAAGCAAAGAAACAAATGCTAGAGTATGATAAAAACAAATGCTAGGGAAGCGATAAAATTGCCATGATTGGTTGAAAGACGTCCTTTCGTACAGTTTTATTGGTCAAAAAGTAGTATGACTAAGTAAAAGTGTAATAGTCGATGAAAGCTTCATTGTGACCTATTTTACTTCGATTATCATATTCATAATATTTCTCCGATCACTTTTTGGCAGTGTGGAAGGGGCTTTCTAGGAATATGTCATGGAAACTGTATACTAAGCGAACCTTAGCATAATCATCTGGTGTGAGTGAGAATATACCTTTTGGAGGATGGACCAAATCATGATGTATGATTGACGTAGAGCTAGAATTTTGTTCTTCTCCTTTAGGATGACGATGATGATGATGATGATGATAATAATAATAATAATAATAATAATAATAATAATAATAATAATAATAATAATAATAATAATAATGTGATATAAATCTGAAAACTGTCCTGTTGAGGACAAAAAACAAGTTTCAAACGAATTATCACATTGCCATCACTTCCCACAAAACAAGTTCTATGGAACCGCAAACACGTAGAACAAAAAGTTCTGGGTCTACTGTACGTCGAGTGTTGACAAAAGAGGAGTTAGATGAAATTGGAAATCGCTCTCACGACTTCTCTTCGTGTGACTTTTACCTGTTGAGAAGTTTACAACACAAATGTCTAAACACAATCCCCAACTTCAAGAGAACTGAAAGACAATATAAGAGAAGAATTTTCTCTCGCAAGAGCTTTCGTAAGAGTTCAGACATTTTAACTGATGACACTTGTATCTAAAGAGTGATTCAGAAAGAACAGTAAATACCTTAAGGGATGATAGTATAGACAATTCTAAGTAAAAGTCTCCAACTTTCAATGGATGTGGAGATACATCTGTTTGCATGTTACGCATAACAATTGTTGCAAATGACAAGAAGGAAGGACATATGACTTAATGATTATATTTATGATTTATTACATGGTATCAATATATTTAATGACGCAACATGTAATCTTAACGAGGACCTTGAATCTATATCTGCATGGGCCAGAAAGTTTGGTTTGACTCTCAATGCAAGAAAATCACAAGCAATCCTAGTGGGACATCAACGTCTATTATGCAACATTACTCCTGCTCTTCCAGTCAAGTTAAACGACATAATAATCCCTTTTGCTTCCTGTGTTAAAAACCTTGGAGTTTACTTTGATACGCATTTAAACTGGAGTAACCAAGTAACCCATATTATAAAAAAAAGCTCTTTCCATACTAGTGGAAACACTAGTAATGCCCCATTTCGATTATTGTGATTTTCTACTGACTGACCTCAATGTCAACCAGTCGCAAAGATTACAACGTGTTCATAATTCTTGTGTTCGCTTCGTCTGCGATGTCCGTCGCGCTGACCACTTAACCCATCCTTCCAAACTCTAAACTGGCTACGGCTTAACGAACGTAGAAATTTTCATTCTCTTGTTCTCCTTTTCCAAGTCCTTCACACCTCTACACCTACCTACCTTGCCTCCCGTTTCAGTTACCTGTCATCATATCATAATCTCTTCACACGCACGCAAAATATCCGCATACTAGCCATACCAACACATAAGACATCATCGTATTCATCATCATACACAATCTCGCTCTCGCGCTTGTGGAATACCCTACCCAGCGACATCAGAGACTGTCCGAATTTAGTAGCGTTCAAAAGCAAACTTATTAAGCATTTTTTTACTGCGTAGAGTAGGTTTAATTTTTACTTAATTAATAAAAAAATATTTTCTCTCTTCTTAACTTTGACAATAAACTGTCTAGCTTTTATAAGTCAGTTTATCTTTTAGTACTTTGATTTTTATTGTATTTGTAAATTTAATATTAATTGTAATTGTATTCTTAATATTGTAGTTGTAATCCCCTGGTAGAGGGGAAGAGAAAGCCTGATGGCCTTGTCTCTACCAGGTTAGGTAGATAAATAAATAAATAAATAAATAAATAAATAAATAAATAAATAAATAAATAAGTAAATAAATAAATAAGTAAATAAGTAAATAAGTAAATAAGTAAACAAACAAAACAAAACAAAACAAACTAAACAAACAAACAAACAAACAAACAAACAAACAAACAAACAAACAAACAAACAAACAAACAAACAAACAAACAAACAAACAAACAAACAAACAAACAAACAAACAAACAAACAAACAAACAAAATAAATAAATAAATAAATAAATAAATAAATAAATAAATAGTAAAATTGCGTAAGCAATCTGCAGTAGGTTCCCGAATTTGAACAACCACCACAACGTAAAAAAAGTCCGCTAAAAGCAGAAAAAGGAAAAAAATGCAACAAAAAATAATATATTTCCTTCAAAATGACCAGTATACAATAAGAGATCGAAAAATGCAGAAAAATAAAAAATAAAAGTAGGCTATATTGGTTCGTGTTGGAGTGAAACGAGCTTATATAGCATCCTGCATTGTCTGTGATGTCTCAGAAAAAAAGATGATATTTCATCAACTTCCGAGCCCTAATCGTCCCTATCGCTTGATCCGAAGGGTTGTGGGTTCGAGTCCCGCCTCGGGCATGGGTGTTGTGATTGTATTAGTATAAGTAAAAACAAAGGAAACAAAGGAAAACAAAAAAACAGATAACTTTGGAAAACGGCCTCTGGCCGGTCGAAATTAAAAAAAAAAAAAAAAACCCGGTTAAAAAAAAATCATTAATATTTCTAACATTGAGGAATAAGAATGTGAATTCAAGACAAGAACTTACCGCCAAAATGTTCACTTTTTTTCGAAAACGCAATAATGATAAACGTTTCAACAGCTCACTTTCAAACTGCAAACATTCCCGCGATAGAGGGTATCAGTGCGTAGCAATTTGGAAGGCTTCCGCTAGAATACAACTCGTCTCAGATCGTATATCACACTATTTCATATTTGAGGAGCAGACATGGAAAACGGTATAAGTGCCTCCGAGGTCAAATTTTGTTTTTGTCTCGGAATGTGATATATGTAGCATCGCGAATGTCATAGTATTGGATATATGTGCCAAACATCCTTCCACATAGTCAAACGAGTGCATTCTATATATAAATCCCGTAGTATAGTCCTGATGAACGATATAAGTGCCACCTAGTGTATGTTCTGTGGAAGGTTACTCGCTGTGTTGATCTCCATTGAATGTAGCGGTTTTGTAGCATTTATCATAGATAATAACAAGCCACTAACTATAAATGTATCTAAGGCAAAGAAGTGTGTAGAAAATAGGAAACTACTGCAGCAAGGGAAGCCATTCACAACTGCTAAGGGAGAGGGTTTGTAAAGCCATGGTTCCTGATGAAATGCAGGGCATTGTAAGGTCGGCCAGAATTAAAAAACCATTCGAAGTGATTTCAATGAAATCTGAAGACTTCTCGGATGTGGCTTCAGAAGCTGATAGGGCTCTAAATACTGTGACAGCGACGTGAGATTCGAACTCACGACCAGCGTCCCGCAAGAGAGCAGATCGCGCGGGCTTCACGGAGCACTGATGGACGGCGCGGCGGAGAGAGGGGAAAGGGCCTACGCGGCGAGGGAGATCGCGCGCCCAGCTGCTTACGGAGTGAAGGGGGAATGGACCTTCCCGACTCTTCCAGAAGCCCGTCGAAGTGGAAAAATCGCGAATTCGAAGTCTCTCGGTTACGTTGCTGCGGTTATAAATTACGGACTCGAAGGAGTGTGTGGTCATTCATGATTAGTTCAGTCAGTAAGCCAGTGAACAGAGCAAGCCAGTCTTGTGTACCGGAGTTCGACTCGAGTGTGCGTCCGCAACTGTGTCAGCAGCCGAAGGCCTGAGTTCGAGTGCAGTGGACCGCAGTTGGAGGGACCTGAGTTCGAGTGCAGTGGACCGCAGTTGGAGGGACCTGAGTTCGAGTGCAGTGGACCGCAGTTGGAGGGACCTGAGTTCGAGTACAGTGGGCTGTCTCTGAAGGTCTGTGGTTCGAGATACTGTGAAATCGAGTGACTGAGCTAGAAGAACTGTGAACTGAGAACTGATAGTTCTGATTTGTAAATAGTGCTTTGTAAATATTAGTTAAGATTAGCAGTTCATTGTTGTTCGCACTAGTCCAAGTAAATTGTCATTGTCGTCGGTGGAGTGCTATAACGAATACTGTGTTGAGTAAAAATCCAATTGTTGACGAGAGCGTTTAAGGCGAATTGTAGAAAGGAATTATTGTTGGAAGAGTAAAATCCTATTGTTGAGTTGAAATAAAAAGTTACAATACGTTAACATTGCGCGTTACTCAAGTATAATGGATTCGAGTTGCTTGTGATCATCCAACATTGGTCCTTGCCATGAATAACTTGAGTGATTCAGAACAGTGGAAGACGTGTCAGGTTCTAAGAAGAGGACGAACATTGCAGTCTATTACAAATCTGGAGAAGTGTGCTATGCTGAATCCTAAGAACTCTTTAATGGCAGAACTTCTGGCAATGCTAGATTTCATGAACACTAACTGTAAGTACCATGGTTTTTGTAAGGACCTGTGCTAGTAAGAAAAACAAACAGTTTCTCATGCTTAAAAATGAAATTGTTAGTGTTCTATCTTTTAATATTCACAAATCACTCGACTGTTTGTATCGTTTTCAAGGAAATTATACATGACACTTATATCGTTGTCAGACTTTGACAATGTGGGAGCCAGTTACACTACATAATATTGCCAGTAATGGGTTGTTTCACAGCTCAATATGGTTGCAGGAAATTTTTTTGGATATTGCAGCCGTGGTGAAAATGTCATCGTGCGCCGAGCCACTGTGTAACCTGCAACGTGCATAGCACCTATGTAGGGAGGCGGACACCCGAAGGGGAATTGAAGCAACTGTCTGACTTATTAACGGATTTTCATTTTCCTTATGTCAAGCACTTAAATATAATTTTATACAGTATAAGATTGCAAACTAATGTTTAGTACATGTAACGAAGAAAGAAATGAACAAAAAAACATAGGACACATTATCACAACCTATTAATTGTCTTGACAATGTCTCTGCGACAGAGTTTCAAAATCAGGAATTATGTCACTTACTGCCGGTCATAGTTGATCACGATGGTATTTGTCTGTCAGTCGTGATCTAAATTTGGTTTTTACTATTTTCAATGTTGAAAATAATTTTTCACAAACGTAAACTGGAGCGAACATGGCTTCAACAGAGCAAGCGAAAGAACGAACATTTGCCAAGTCCTTACATCTAGCTTTCATTTAACATCACATTGTAAATCTGTGAGTTTAAATTGAAGATCTAACGGCATTATTCGTACATCTGCTGAAAAAGGATCGACATACAGAGATAATAATAATAATAATAATAATAATAATAATAATAATAATAATAATACTTCACCTTTGAATGTTTCATGATTGACATGTAGTATAATGCTGTTTTATGTTATACAACCATTTCCTCGTAATATTTGTGAACAAATCATACATTTAATATTATCATCATATTGGCAGCAAAAAAATGCGTCCCCCCATCCTACTTAAAACTTTCATTTTTGTAAAGGTACATGGTTTCGAAAGAGAGACCCTAGATCATATGTGTAACAGATAACTCCTCGCTACGTTAAAATCGGCAGCACTTTGAAGAGAACAACCGCCAGGATCGCCACCCGTCCGCCGTAAACGAACACGAGATGGCAGCACAGTCGCTAATGCAATTCAAATGGGTATTATGATGTGACTCCTTATGTAACAACTAGATGGCAGCGTAGTAAACCTGACAAAAGTTGTTAACCTCAAAGCCTATAACCCCGACATATCTGTTACATGTATAATCTAGGGAGAGACATTGAGACGATACGTCACTCGCAGGTTAGAGACAAATAAGCAAATGGAACGGACATTGATTGCAGTGAGTGAGAGGGTGGGGGTTGGGGAAGGCAGGAAGTAAGAGAAATGCACAGCTATCATTGCGAGCCACAATGTGCTCGTGAATCACATTTTCGCCACGGCTGGGATATTGAGAAAATTTATGTTGAAAAAATTAAATAATAATTGCAAGTATACAGTTTTTTTGTGTTTTCCCACACTTTTGTCATTTTTGGCATATATACCGTTTTCCTTGTCCATCCTTTGTACCTCTATTCATATTTGTAACATTTCCTCTATGATTATATGCTATAAACAATCTTAAACCTGCATCACAGTCTACTATATACAGTCGCGAAGCTCAATATGTAGTAAAAATGCAAACATGGATAGTTGCCCACCACTAGAATCGCTACTATCGCCTCATCATCGCAGATCTCTCTCCTAGCAGCCGACAAAATATGTTACACTTTCGTTGTGTTCTTTTGGAAAAATTAACACCTTCCGTCCATTATCGAAATATTAAATGCATAAAGTTAATTTATTATTTCAATGAAGTATATTAAATTCCACCATAAACTCGAAGATACCTGCAAGAAATAGGTTAAGATTATTTTCGTTTGTGCAAAACGAACTGAAATTTACTATAATCGCTTCACTCATTCAAGATTATAGCGATAATTAACTATGAAACCAATAAATATTAATTTGCATTTCCCTTTACAACAATAATAATGGAAATATGAATTAATGGATTAACTTACGTGTACCGGTAAAGTGGCCACGTTCAATTAGTAGGCTAGCGGTGTCAAAGAGGACGGAAGCTTTGTAGTTTCAATAATTTTAAGTATGTCGCGCTGTCCATTGTCGTCAAATCTTTTGAAGGCCACTCCAATACTCCACGCGGAGTGTATGGACGGAAGCTTTGTAGTTTCAATAATTTTAATTATGTCGCGCTGTCCATTGTCGCCAAGTCTTTTGAAAGCCTAGCCCATATCCATGTTATATTAATATAAAGCAGCAACAAACAAGACGTGACAACGTCGCATTTTCATTTTATTATCGGTGCATGCAATAAAGACGTACAAATCTTAAAAGGAATGCCGCTGCCTAATAATTAAACGAGGCAACTATACTTGTAGTGTAGGCTTACGTAGTTAAAGTGGGATGAAGTTAAGCAATAATAATCACACCATAAATGGAAATAAAACGTGATTAATAAATTTTATTGTAACAGACTTTTTCTACGTCTCTAGTAAAGTAACAAATAAAAATAACAACAAAATTAACAGCTTTATTAAAAACATATCCTTTGAAAAAAAAAGTAGGCCTAAGCAATAATAATCCCACCAGAACTGAAAATAAAACGTGATAAATACTGATACTGATACTGATTTAAACTATCACTGACTACATTGTTACTTTTTTCTTTAGACATCATCCTGATTGTGCTGTATTTTAATTGTCTCGTAATAATCTCTTTCTATTATCTAATATTATTTGAAATATATTAACATTCTATGTATTTTAGTTTAATTCTACACAGTTTATTTCAGTGTTTAATTAATAGTTCATAGTATTTTGTTGTTTAATTTGTAAATAACTTTTGTATACATGTAACTCTCATCTAAATCAAATTGTTGGATTCTTTGTAAGTTCATGCATATGTATATACACTTTTTGCTGGTTGAGTGGAAGAGAAGGCCTTACGGCCTTAACTCTGCCAGCTAAAATAAATCATTATTATTATTATTATTATTATTATTATTATTATTATTATAAATAAATTTCATTAAAACGAACTTAATTTTTCTACGTCTCCAGTAAAATATTTTATTCCAATTATTGTATTTTAGCCATTAACATTTTCATTACAACCAATAACGAACATTTCACAAGCATCAATGTGAAATACACAACGAGTCTAGCACTCGATGGAAATACGATTCAGTCCAAAGTCGACCGTGGACAGTCTATTGTTTCTAGTTGCTAACCGCTTGAAGCGCTTTATCACGAGATTTGCAAAAAATCACCTCAAGCTTCGCGACTGTATATAGTAGACTGTGCCTGCATTATGAGCAATTATTGTTGGTATGTATTGAATATAGGAACAACTAATCTATTCTAAAGCAATACAAGGCAACAAGTGAGACCTGATAATCGAATCCACCTTTCTTATTACCCTGCAGTTCCAGAGTCAGCGAAACACACTGTGACATTCAAGTTGCGTCGGCTTGCCACTACCTCAAGTTTAATTCAATTTGAGGAAAGTTACAGCGCCCGATTGCGCCATTTAACGCGTAATTAGGAGTGATATTCCTTCTCACCTAGCGCGGAATGTATTGACGACGACTGTGTATCAATGCAGCCAACAGTAATTAAGCTAATTGCAATTAGCATTAAATAGCGCGGCAACATTTGCTTACAAGCATTCTTCATCTTTTTCTCTAATTTCCGCTTCCCTTCGCTTTTTATTCGCGGCCATTAGGCATCATTATTCTCCAGATTTGTGATAAGTTGAGCGGCGCAGAACCACAGTCGTAAAAGCCTTGCACAATTAAAACTACGCGCACTCCAAGATAGGCTACGATTCAGCGCGTTTAGCACGTTTATTACTGTTTAGTAAGCCACTTTTATCTGCTCCTGTTTTTATTATGGGGTCATCAAGTAACCGAAGCGTTTGTACTACGTTCCGTTTTATCTGAAATAATATTGTGTCTGTGACATGCCATCTAGCGAGAAGTCGCAACACTGCGACATGGCAACGTTGCCTATTATTTTACTACCATAGTCAAGTATGCCTACTGTGGCTCAAAACATTACTCCCTTAACACAATAATAATAATAATAATAATAATAATAATAATAATAATAATAATAATAATAATAATAATAATAATAATTTATTTAATTATTTTATGCTCGACCATGCCGAAATGTAGTAATTATACACCTGGTAGCAGACCTTTAATGCATGTCATTAAAGTACACCTACTCATTAAAGGTCAGGTCTTTCAGCCAATGACGACTCAGGTTACAACTGTTCTGCCAATGACAGGTCAGCTTTCTACCGTTATAAAACCGCAAGTATCGATTATTCTCGGATATGCAATCGAAAGAGAATTAGCGAAAAGTCACGGAGGCTGGAAATCCAATACTGTCGCAGAAGGTTATGTTCTGTTACTATAATAATTAGCGTTAATTGTAAATAATATTCAAATAAATTCAATTTGTCATCTCGTTTTTCAATGTCTAATTTAATTTCAATGTTATCTCTGTAGGTTCTTATGGCCTAGCAAGGTCAATGTGAACATCTGTTCCTCGGAAAAAATCAATACTTTCGCGTCTGCGCACATCTCACAACATACGGATGCACTGGAAGGAATGGTGAATGCGAGAATAATTCGGGGCAGAAGAAAATATCAGATTATAGATGACATTAAGATATATGGATCATATGCGGAGATAAACAGGAAGGCAGAAAATATAAAAGATTGGAGAATACTGGGTTTGCAGTGAAAGATCTACCCCAAGGCAGAAAACTATGAATGAATGAAATGAAATAATTAACTGTGTTAAAAAAACTCACCAATATTACCAAAAGTCATATTTATGAGCCAACTAGTGATTCGTAGCACAATGGATTCTAGAATGAATAATAAATATGATACATCTTGATTACACAACTTTTACACTGTATCACTTCGGAATATGTATGATAAGAACTTTCTTATGTTAAATATTAACGTACCTTGTTAACATGTTTCGACCTATTTTGGGTCATCTTCAGAACTGGTCGTTGTTGGTCTTGGCGCCTCTTGTTTCCTGTGAGGGTGCGTTCGTATTTGAGAGTCAAAGAGTGTATGCGTTTTGAAATTGAGTTGGGGTGTGTTTTCGTGTGTCTGTATATTTCATATTGTTCTAGTGTGTTGAGCTTCTGGCTTTTTGGTTGGATGTTTAGTATTTCCATGTCTGTGTTGATGTCTCTGTAGGTGTGGTTGGCATTTGTGATGTGTTCTGCATATGTGGAGGTGTTTGTAATTTTGTTATGGCTGTGATGTGTTCTTTGTAACGTGCTTAAAACTCAACACAATTAATTCAGTCTGCACGAAACAGTATAATTATTTGGAAATAAATTTGTATTTAAAACTGAGTCAGATAACCACGTTTCCGTGAGACAGACAATGACATAATTATTACTCACTATATTCTCGAAAAATTCGTTAGTCTTGGTATTCAAACCTCTGAAATTTTGATAAAATGTTTCAAGATCATTACTTGTACATTGTAAGATAGGTACAGACCGATTATTTAGTCCTGACAGTTCAGCGACGCGAAAGAGGGGAAGTAATAGGAGGAGTGGGGAGAGTTCCGGAGTAGAGATAGGGCGAGCGGTCGGTAAAGGCAAGCGAGTGAATAACCCAAACACCCCTTGGCTTAACTAAAAGGACTCGCCTGTCCCACGCGCACATCTCCGGCGACTGTCAGGACTAAATAATCGTACTGTAAATAAAACTAAGAGGCATCCACTCTAGATTCAACTGGAACACTAGAAGTTGCAGGAGCAAAATGTTGCTCAAGTTTCAAATTTCCAAAGAAGGGTAGAATGAGACACCCAGCTGGCCAGACATCGGTTTGTTTATTAAGTCAAAATCCCTCTCATCAACAGATATATTGAAAGAGGAATACGTCTGATATTTAGTTTTTAATTTTGTAACTAAAAGTGTCCTTAGATTCAGTTGATTCTTAAGTGAATCCTCAATGTTTGACTTATTAACATTAGAACTAAATCTTGAAACGAATAAAGATAATAATCCATCCAAGACGGAAGGATTCACTCCACACGTATCTTGAAGATGGGCGGTCTGAAGCGTTCTACTTCCGCCCAACTTCGAGACAAGCAGGACCTCTGCCATTGGTTGAATTGCAATTATCCTTCTCTCTTTCTTCCGGCAATGTGTACATCGCTTGTCAAATAGGCCTATTATGGAACGAAATATAGTATGTTAGATGAAATGGAAAGAGAGATCTAGAGGTGTTGTTTAGGTAGGCGGAGGGATGTCAAAAAAATGCAAATGTCTCACTGTTCCCATTCAGGAGGGTACAGTGAGGCACCACAGTGTCTATTAACGGACATTGAAATGATTTACATTTATTTCAAAAGAAAAGAAAGCTTGCTGTATTTTTATCTTGCCATGTTCTGTAGATATATTTAGAATCATTTTGATGTCTGACTTCGGAACCATTGAAAAATCTGGAACATTTGGAAAAGTGAATTTTCCATGATTTTGCAAACTTTTGCGAAAAAATGAAATGAATTTTTGGTAATAACAAACCTTATAATTATAAGAATTTAATTTAATTCTTTATTATTTTTTAATGTTTACTTAAATTTTGTGAATAATTTTCCATTTAAGAAACCATTAAAATGTAATGTATCCATTACATTAAGCTATAGTTCCTAAATTAGTTACTAGTATGTTCATTTTTAATGTTAGTTACCGGTAAATGTAATATAATTACAGTTTATTTTTGCAAATCATTGGTAAATGGGAACAGTGAGACGTCTCAGTGTACCCTTCAATGGCATGTCTCACTGTTCCCCTTACACATAGTACATTTAAAAATGACGCCATCACTTCAAAATTAAAACAAGAAAGACGAAACTTCGCCAAACATAACGTCACATACCATAGTATTAGGTAACAAAACATTCATATTTCTATTTCATTTGTATATCCAATATAACCTTCCTT
Organism: Periplaneta americana; assembly: GCF_040183065.1. Classification (NCBI taxonomy): domain Eukaryota; kingdom Metazoa; phylum Arthropoda; class Insecta; order Blattodea; family Blattidae; genus Periplaneta; species Periplaneta americana. The sequence continues at coordinate 174,543,357 of NC_091119.1, read as the reverse complement.
AAACAAAAGCCATAATTTTACTTCTAGAGTGAAAAATTACGAATTATTTTTTCATCATTCACCTATATAACTAGAATCAAATCGAATATGAAAATACTGTTACTTTACCAACATTTTAACATCAAAACTTACCATCTAATAAAAAATGTCTCACTGTTCTCCCTGTACCCACTTCTCCCCTGTGTGTTGTAGGACCCATGTTTATTAGACTTTTTTTCTTGATTTGATTTGATGCATACTAGCACCTCCTAAAATATTGAATACTTTTTTTTTTAACATTCTGTATAGGCTCGAACGCGCCTAAAAACGATGACGTAGCCTATTTCGTGTTTCTCAGGACGCTGTACACCGGATATTACAAATTAGGCCGCCCGTGGAAATTCTCGTAAATCCGTCAATATCCCAAAGCAAATTAATCGGTTTCAATGCGAGCAGCTGCTCAGAGCCGAGCGTTCCAGCTACAAGGGGATTAACACAATTGCTACATCACTTTTACACACTTACGAGTCATAAATTAAATAATCACTCTGTAGCAGATCCGACTCGCCTCGTTATTTATGATTGCCAGCACATCAAAGGAGAGTAAAGTGTGCGTTTGGAAGAGAAAATAATTTATCGCGCAGAACTCGAGCGCTGAAGACATATTTATCGAGCAAAGAGAGAAAGGTAACGGCACTGATTAAAATTTAATTGGAAAAAGAAGAGGAAGGATGTGCGTAACAGAAGGGGATTTCAATGTTATATGAACGAACAAATGGATTCCGATGAAGGGATTTCAGTTAGAATCCCGAGGTAAAGGAAGAAAAATTTAAATGTGAGAACAGTCCTCTTTGCAGGTGGGCAGAAGCTCGTCTCGAAGCGAAGACTAGCTGAGTTCGAACCGGATCTAGGGGCTGTTGTGTGTTTGAAGATATTTCTCAATGAAAGCTTCCAGGAATTTTATTAAGAGTATATGTACTTGAACGACCAGAAATATTATCAGAAAATGCAGGCTCTAAATTTCTAAAATTTTATAAAGAAATTACCTCACAATTCGACAAAAATTACAAGGTACCACAACAAGATTTATTAGAACTTAAATCTGATAGAAGTATAAAAAGGTTACTAATAATATTTTTAAGAATTCACTTTTTACTTTAACTTAAATTTTCCAAAATTTGAAAATTTGTCGACCTGGTTGGTTAGTTGGTATAGCTCTGGCCTTCTATGCCCAAGGTTGCGGGTTCGATCCCGGGCCAGGTCGATGGCATTTAAGTGTGCTTAAATGCGACAGGCTCATGTCAGTAGATTTACTGGCATGTAAAAGAACTCCTGCGGGACAAAATTCCGGCACATCCGGCGACGCTGATATAACCTCTGCAGTTGCGAGCGTCGTTAAATAAAACATAACATTTAATTTGAAAATTTTCACATATATTTATTATGTCATAACTCCACAACCATTAGAGACAGAATTCTGAAATTTTGTACACTGATTTAACATGCATTTATGAAAAAGGTAGACTACAATAAAGCTAATTTCTTTGAAAATAGAAAAATTAGGTCACAAAAAATTTGTAAATTTTAATATATTTTATATAAGGACAAATTAAAAATTAATTGTATTAAAATAAACAACTCTACATGTCTGAGAGTAGTCTACTTTTCAGAAATAAGTGTTTATTACATGCAGGAAAAATATTAAAGATGTCAGAGAGCATAGCAATGTTATGGTTACCAAATGACGTAACTGCAGAAATTTTTTAATTTGTTTTTTTTTTTCGTACTCTAATAAAACTTGTTTGAAAAATATTGTTAGAAATATTTTTTATAATTTTCGGATATTTAAGTTCTAATAAGTCTTGTTGTGGTACCTCGTAATATTTGTCCAATTGTGAGTTCATTTCCTTATAAAATTTATAAATTTAGAGCTTGTATTTTCTGATAATATTTGTGGTCGTTCACGTGCATATACCCTTAAGGGGAGTCTGTACATCGAATTTTGATAATCCTTAAAACTGAGCATACATGACTATCTATTAGTCGACTCCTTAGACTAGATTTGTTAAGTTTCACGAAAGAAATAACTATTTCCAGTTATATTTAATGCCGAACATTGATATTATTTTTGAAACAAATTTTTATTTTATTATTTAAAATAAAAAGTAAAAATTACGGCATTTGAGGATATTGTGATTACTTGAACGCTCTCGACTCTTTAGCATGAGATCGAGTTACGCACTGTATTAAATGTGTACACTCCTATCACGTCTAGCGTAAGACTGCAGGTAAGAGAGGGTAGCAGGGGAGGAAGATTTCAACGCGTGCTGTTGCTGAAACGAAATTGAGGCACAGCACGTAATATAAACGAGATGACATTGCGGCATTAAATCATCAAGGATGATATATGCAATGGTAAAAATAAGATTTTTTTCCCCTCTTGTTTATATGTTCTGTAAATGCTTTTATAATCAGTAATGGTTGTTAGTAATATTATTCAAGAAAAACTACGAACAGAAATATTATTAGTAGTATGACAGAAAATTGAACTGCTTTCAAACCAATAAAACTTATGATGAAAGATGTATAATTTGTACAGCAATAATTATTTAATTAATTTTTTATCTTCCTCAACTTGGTGAGGTTGCCAAAGACGAAGAATGTTAAACAGTAACATTTAAGATGTGACATTTAAAAAGTCTTACAAGACGTTTGTTTACAATAAACTGAAATTTACAATAGATAATGTTTTACAATAATGAAAATTTGCAGTAAAATAAAAAACAGATTAAAATATAGAAGGAGAAAATTCAACTGTAATTTGAATTGAAGTACAATGTCGCCGTAAAATCTGCAGAGGACCCTTCAAAGCTATCATACAAATTTCCTTGATTGTTGTTGTTGGGACTCCAAATTTATGACAGAATGAGTCGAATTGTTTTGTTATGGTCCCTCTAGCGCCCACTATTAATCCGATGACTTCTATATCCCTAAGCTTATATGATGTTTTGTAATAAGGGATAGTTGGTTCATAAATTGCCCTTTTCTCTAGATTAACCTCCTCGGGTTGATTCTGATGCTCTCGAATCTGATGGTCGGATCCAGAATATAACCCTTTGTCTCTCCAGGTTTAAATGTTATAATATCAATATGCCGAAGACTTCCGGTACCCGATATTCCATGGACTTCTGCATAGGTAGTGTAGCCATTGGACTTAAGGCATGTTGCGATTATAGACCTGATCTTGTGATAGCTGCTGTTACAAAGAGATTCACCAAATGGGTATGAACCCAAGACATGAGCCAAAGTTTCAACCTCACTGTGCAATCGCCTACAGTGGTTATTGTCTTGAATTCTGCCTGAAACAGCTCGTACAGGAGCAACATTACCGGCCATCTTCAGCGCATTTCTCCACTCGGAGCTAGAAAGGCCTGTATGATGTCTGAGCCAGCTGTTTACGGGAGTGAAGTCTTGATATAAGCTGACTCCTTTACCTTTTTGTGGCACTTGACATCATTTATTAAACTCTTCAGAGCGCAAAATTTTCCTGAGTTTCCTTGAGTCGATTAGACCTCTTTTGTTCTTAATGGTGTCTGGGGCGATCAAATTGTTATCCAGAAGTAACTTTCCGAGGTTAGTTTTCAGTTCACTTTCTAAATCTCTTGTGTTGGTAATATATTGATTATCTGATCTCTTCAACAATTGACAATTGTTAATTTGTTCCAGGACTGTCTCCCAAGTAGTTCGAAATGGATCAAGGCCTTTTATATTTATTTTTACAATGTCTGCCAAACTTCGACATTGACCGAGAGACAACGCTCAAGTATACAAACATGCCAGAGGAAGATGCAAAGAAAAATACTGGGCACCACGCTACGAGACAGAATGACAAACGAAACACTACAAAGACTGACGAACACTACTGACGCAGCAGAACGAGCCACGGCTGCGAAGTGGACCTGGGGGTCCACGTGGCGAGACTACATCAGACAAGATGGACCCATGCAGCCACGATGTGGGACCCCTACGTCGGAAAGAGAGGACAGGGAAGACCACGTCTCAGATGGTCTGACATGTTTACCAAAGAGGCGGGGAAACAATGGTCGAGGACAGCAAAGAACAGAGTTTTGTGGAAAGAACTAGGGAAGCTCATTGTAAATAGATAACGTAATCAGGGTTAAGATATTGTAAATAGTAAATTCAGTGTTGAGAAAGTGCCAGGTAAATAGTGTAAATAGCAAACAGTGTTTGTCAAAGTGCCAGTGTCAGTATGTGTGTAATATAAGAAAAAATAAACAAATAACAGAGTGCTGAGACTAGTTAAAGTCTAATAGGATTATTAACCATGTCACAAAAGTAGTGTACACGACAAGCTCGCCTGGATTGACTCACCAAGTGAGTACACTTGAGCCATCCCTGTCGAAGGGGGTTCTAACCCCATCACAGGAGGCCTGTGCCCAACATGGGACATCATGGCCAACATTCATTCATTCATTCATTCATTCATTCATATCAATCATTAGAAATTAATTAACTTACGTGAATTTTTCCCCCCAAAACTTTAATCTTGCGGAACGAAATAAAGGCATTCATCCTTAAACGTCTTGCACAATTCAACTTACAAATATGTGTATATATATTGTAAGCAAAGATATATAAATGTAGAATACCACGTCGATTTTAGTGCATTGTAGAGTGTATTGGATTTTGGAACACTAATTACACTCTATTGTGTCAGAGCTGCTATGCTGTAGTAATGGGTTAAGCGTGCTGTATTTACGAGTAATTGTGAATTTCCTCGCAGCAAATTACGACTTCATTTAGACAACAGAAAAGCGAACTGCCTGCTACAGTGTATCTGACAATTCAATTACATTTCTGCATGCAAGAAGTCGATGTTACTTATTTACAATAGCTCTTTTCATATTTAAAAAAAATTTAAATTTAAAATATTAACATTGAAAAGTAAATTAAATGTTACGAAATAATTCTTTGTAGAAACTATGAATGAAGCAATTTGCATTCAAATCTAGTTTTCAACAAGATATAAATATCTTTGTTCATGTAATTTAGTCCACACCTGTGGAGTAACGGTTAGCGAGTCTGGCCGTGAAACCAGGTGGACCCGGTCGGGGCAAATTACCAGGTTGAGGTTTTTTCCGCGGTTTTCCCTCAACCCCATACGAGCAAATGCTGGGTAACTTTCGGTGCTGGACCCCGGACTCATTTCACCGGCATTATCACCTTCATCTCATTCAGACGCTAAATAACCCAATATGTTGATAAAGCGTCGTAAAATAACCTAATAAAAATCATGTAATTTAAATTTATTTTTGTTCCGTTTTTAAATCACAAAGAATTCATTTTATTGATAGAATAATAAAGGGAAGTTGATACATAGTTGATGATTGTGAAACTTTTGAGAAAACAGAATAATAGTCTGCATTCCTTCCTTTCCTCCTCTTTCCGCTAGGTGTCTCCGCTTTTCAAAAATTGTCTCTAATGTTATTTCCTCTCGACAGACGGGAGCAGTTGTGATACTTCTCGAACAGATGTCCGGAAAGTCTCGGAAGGCGAGAAGATAACGTGGGTACGAAAGTATATTTGTGAAGGATTGCAGTATTGGAAAAGAAGCAGGTCGTGGCCCTTGTAATTAGTAGTAATCTAGCATCTGCATGGAGAGACTTGGAAAACCATGTAAAACCGTCACTATGCTTAATAACTAAACGCAGAATAACGTGTGGGGGTGATTACACAAGAGCAATAAGAGGAGAAAACGAAGATCAAGGGGAATGCAAAGAGAGCAAGGGAGCAAAAGGAGAGCAAGGGGAACTAAAGGAGAGCAAGGGGAACACTAGGAGAGCAAGATGAACACAAAGAAAGCAAAGATAATACAGAGAGAACAAGGGGAATACAAAGACAAGAAGAAGAGTACAAGGGGAATTAAAGGAGAACGAGGGGAATACAAGGAGAATAAAGGGAATGCAAAGAGAACTAGGGGAATACAAGGAGAATAAGATGAATACAAGGAGAGTAAAGGGAATGCAAGGAGAGTAAGAGGAATACAAGGAGATTAAAGGTAATGCAAGGATAACAAGAAACATAGAAATAAAACAAGGGTAATAAAAGGAGAACAAGGGGAATAAAGGAAAGCAAGGAGAATACAAGGCGAACAAGAGGATTACAAGGAGAATAAGGGGAATAATAAGAGAACAAGGGGAATATATGAAGAAGAAGAAAAAGACCACGAGTACAAGCAGAATACAAGGACAAGAGAAATACAAGGAGAATAAAGTGAATACAAGGACAGTAAGAGGAATACAAAGAGAACAAAGTGTGTAAAAAGAGCAAGGGGAATGTAAGGAGAGAAAGGAGAATACAAGGAGAGGAAGGGGAATTCAAGGAAAGAAAGGGGAATGCTAGGAGAATAAGAAACTTAGGCCTACAATGAAAACAAAGATAATAAAAGGAGAACAAGGTGAATACAAAGAGAGCAAGAGGAAAGACCAAGGGGAATACAAGGGGAAAAAGAAGAAAAAGAAGAATTGTACAAGAAGAATAAGATGAATACAAGGAGAATAAGGTGAATACAAGGAGAATAAGGGGAATACAAGAAGAATAAAGGAAATGCAAGGAGAACAAGAAACATACAAGGAAAACAAGGGTAATAAAAAGAGAACAAGGGGGATACAAGGAGAGCAAGGAGAATACAAGGCGAACAAGGGGACTGCAAGGAGAATAAGGGGAATAATAAGAGAACAAGGGGAATATATGGAGAAGAAGAAAACGAAGACGAGTACAAGGAAAATACAAGGAGAATAAAGTGAATACAAGAAGATTAAGAGGAATACAAAGAGAACAAAGTGTATAAAAGGTGCAAGGGGAAAATAAGGAGAGCAAGGAGAAAACAAGGAGAGCAAGGGAAATTCAAGGAAAAGAAGGAGAGAATAAGAAACATAAAATGAAAACAAGGGTAATAAAAGGAGAACAAAGCGAATACAACGAGAGCAAGAGGAATGACCAAGGGGAATACAAGGGGAAGAAGAAGAAAAAAAAGACTAGCACAAGGAGTATACAAGGAGAATATGGGGAATACAAGGAGAACATGAGTAATACAATGCGAATAAGAGGTATATAAGGGGAGCAAGAGGAATAAAGGAGAACAAGGGAAATGCAAGGAGAACAATGAGAATATAATGAGTTGATATAATGCACGGAGAAAAGGGAGAATACAAGGAAAACTGGGAGAATAGTAGAAAACTAGGCGAATACAAGAAAATATTGGAGAATGCAAGGTGAAAGAGGGAAATGCAAGGTGAACAAGGTGAATACAAAGTGAAAAAGGGAATGAGGAACAAGTGAAATACAAAGCGAAGAAGGAAAAGAGAAAGACAGGAAAGGGAATACAAAGAGAGCGAGGGAAATACAACGAGAACAATGGGGACACAAAAGAACAAAGGAAATTCACGGAGAACATGGGGAATACAAAGAAAAATAGAGGAATCGAAGGAAAAATAGAGGAATACAAGAAGAACTAGGGGAATGCGAGATGAACAAAGTGAATGCAAGGTGTACAATGAGAATACAAGGAGAACAAGGAGAATGCAAGGTGAGCTTGAGGATTATACGAGAAAAACAAGGGGAATACAAAGAAAGTAAGGGGAACACATGGTGAACAAGGGGTATACAAGACGAACAACAATTAGAATACAAGAAATACAAGAAGAAAAGGGTAATTCAAGAAGGACAAGGGAAATACAAGGAGAACAGAGGAAGAAGAATACCAGAAGAAAAAGAGCAATTTGAGGAGAACAAAGGAAATAGGCCTATCGTACTAGGAGAACAAGGGAAGGAAGTGGGTTGCATTTTTATATGATGGTTAATTCCCAAATTACCACCGTACTTAATGAGATGTAAAACGTAGTTCTATGTAAGTATCTTGGTGAGGATCTATCTAAAACAAATTGTCTCTCTTTGGGACATAATAATAGTAATAACAACAATAACTATGTTTCTAAGATGGATTTTACTATTGTTCAGCATTTGATTACAGGTATATAGTTTGTAACAGTAAGTAATTTTGCTTTTATTTCTTTACTATCGCAAACCACCTATATATTAGTAGTTTAATTTGTAACTAAGTCAGTTTTGTGCATTATTTCTTTACTATTGCTTAACATCATGTATAAAATCGCAAATTTATGTCATATTCTTGCAATCTCTCTACATCTTCGATTATAATTTCTCATTTTATTTAATTTTGTTTCAACTGAGTGTAATTATTGCATAATGTAGGGGAGAGTCGGGTAGTATCGGACATCGGGTAATATCGGACAGTGCGTTTCTTTCATCTACCACCATATGGTAGTACCTGAATGACATGGCTACGTTTCTCTATGCGACATCACAGAAACGTAACCATGTCAATCAGGTACTATCATCGTGTGGTAGATGAAAGAAACTCACTGTCCGATATTACCCGATGTCCGATACTACCCGACTCTCCCCTATTTAGTATTGTTTACTGTCTATTAATTAATGTATTTATATTGTAACTATGACTCATGCCTACTACTACTTCCTTAAAATTGTGTATTATCTCTACATAATGTATTTCACATGTAACAAACTACAACCCTAATATACCAAAGGGTAAAATAGGGTTTCATTATTTGGATAACAATAATAATATCTTGGTGAGGATGGTCGGGCCTGTGATCAAACACCGGACCTCCCGAACACAAGGTGGGCTGTTAACCACTACACCACCGTGATCAGTGAGATTAAAATGAAGACCTCAAAGTCGAGATCAGTCGAAAATAGTCAATAAAAAACGAGTAATGCTCCCTCTATAGCATACACGTCACCATAACTTATATATTCTCAGACATTAACAGAGTATGAATACATGCACGCCCAAAATAATCTGTAATCTGTAATCATATTCTGAGTCGGCAGTTATTTTTTCTACTAGACTCTATTTGAATATCTGAAAGGATTTTAATACACTTTATCAAATGACAGCTGTATTTTTGGATTTAGACTTGACCATAAATCAGGGCGATATCAACAGTGGAAGAGGTACAGTGTATCACGAGATCCGTGTAACATTGACATGGTAATCGTCGGCTAGAGGACAAGAGCTGAATTATTCATGGTTTAAGTTTGAAGGCAATGCCAGAAACACGCAAGTCGCCCAGCTATGACGACAACGCTAAAGCACATACGTTCAGTTTCGGAATTAACGGTATCGAATTGATGGTTCTATTACAAAGAAAGTCGTACTGAAATTCTGTTACAGAAAAGTTATCTTGTATAATATCGAAAATGTGATCTTATAGCTAGCTGGTTGCTACGTAGAAAATGTGTACTTGACGGATTTATCAATAAACGTTAACAAATTACCGGTATGAAAAGTTTTTGGACTTCCGTACGCAATTATTGGTTGCTGAATTCACAGAAACAATATTTAATACTAAAGTTTACAGGTGGCAATGATTTTGGGGTGAAATGAAGTTGAACAAAATAAAAACTTCATTTTGCCCCAAAATCATTGCCACTTGTAAACTTTAGTATTAAATATTGTTTCTACGGTTGCCAAACCTGGGCAAAAGATGAACATCGAAATATGCCAAAGGAAAATAGAGAGGAAGATAGTTGGCGTTTCACTGAAAGACAAGGTCTCCAACACGGCACTGCAGAAAATTACAGCTTCTGAGAAATCACAGAAAAAGCCCTCATAACGAAGTGGAAGTGGGGTGGTCATGTAGCAAGGCAGCAACAAGACAGATGGGCGCGAGAAACCACCATGTGGGACCCGTACATAGGAAGAAGAACACAAGGCAGGCCAAGAAGAAGATGGGCAGATACATTCAAGCAGCAGCTGGGAGGGAACTGGTAATCATCGCCCACAACAGGAACGAGTGGAGACAGATAGTGAACAAACTCATATAGATCTAAAATTTGACAAACTCTAGTGTATCTCACATAGTGGATGTGAATGTGAATATTGTTCACGTGAAATAGCTCATCATGTGAACCACACCAACCAAGCTTCCCCTTCTGTAGGAGGCCCTAGGAAGCCCTAGTCATTCATTCATTCAATCATTCATTCATTCATTCATAACACATTGAAAGGAAGTTGGTAATTCCGTTTTTTTGGGACACGAAAGAAACGCTGGAGGGAAATTTGAACAATAAATTAATTAATCGTTATTCTAATAAACATATAGAGGGTCGTACTGAAAGTCATGAGCAACACATTGCTATAATTTAAATTTCAACAAAGTAACAAAAACGATTATATGATCATAATCTACAGACTTCACACTATGTACTTATTTATTTTGACGTCATTAACTTCTATCATGTGACCACAGGCAATTTTTGCAAAATGGTCAACAACGATGGTTCGTTTCGACAGCGTGCTGTCATTAAATTCCTTGTTAAAGAACAATAAACTTTTTCTGAAATTCATCTCAGACTTCAGCGTACATACGGAGATGTGTGCATGGGCGCCAGCAGTGTTAGGAGATGAGTGAAACATTTCGAAGATGGGAAGACGAGCATCCAAGATGAGCCTCGTAGCGGTCGCCCTCTAACTGCCTCGACGGAACGCAACAAGGAAAGAGTTGATGCATTTTCGTTGAATTTCTTGAATCTGGATAGACCATAAATGCTGTCCGCTATATTCAGACAGTTCTGAAGCTCCGTCGTGCATTGCGCGAGACGCCATGGAAATAAGATCATCCTGCAACACGATAACGCGTGGCCTCACACTAATCGTGTCACAATGGAGAAAATCAGAACATTTGGGTGGGAAATTCTTCCGCAATCTCCCTACAGTCCCGACTAGGCACCCTCCGACTACCATATTTTCGGTTCTGTAGAGGAGTAGAGGAGCAGCTGCGAGGCCAGCGCTACGAGACGCTGGAGGACATCCCGAAAGCAGTGCGTCAGTGTCTTCGGGAAGATGAAACGGACTTCTACAGCAAGGGAATTTTCAAACTTACAGAACGGCGGGAAAAATCTGTGCAAAGAAATGGAGACTATGTTGAAAAGCGACAGAAAAATATGTAGATTAAAGTGATGTACCTGGTTTGTCTAAAAAAATAAAAATAAAAATTTATAACAATTGGTTGCTCATGGTCATGACTTTCAGTACGACCTTCGTAGTTTCCTATGAACAATGGTGAAAACGGCAAGTCATTGCGATAATTAGGGTCGAAGTTTCAGCTGCGATTATTTTATTTATTTACTCTTGTCCAACTTCATCCGAGCGTAAACAACTGAATAAACACTTCAGTTTAAGTGATGCGACCGCTGTACTGTTTTATCTGGGATTAAACCATATCATTCCGAAATTCATAACCGCAAGAACAGAGTTGCCATATTTAGCGATAAGTCGCTAAATCTAGGGAATTTTTAATCAATGTCGGCGACAAATTTTGTAAAATACGATTAGCGACTTTTCTGCTGATTTTTATTTTCTTCCACTTTTTCCTTTCTTTTAAGTTAATACATTCAATTGAAGTCGTGCACCTAGTTTTAGAAGACGCATGGGTGCATGACTGAGTCCTTTAATGATTCAGACGTGAAAGCCCTGATCTCATATATTTGGGATCAGTGATCAGGGGTGAAAGATGCTCACGGGTTAGGTCTCTCTCTCTATATATATTATTATAATGTACCGAAGTACATATGATATTTCCATGCAGATATTCTGCGTCATCATACGATGAAAGAGTAATGGAACGGAGAAAAATTCTCTCCGGCGCCGGGATTTGAACCCGGGTTTTCAGCTCTACGTGCTGACGCTCTATCCACTAAGCCACACCGGATTCCACCCCGGCGTCGGAAGAATCGTCTCAGTTTTAAGTTCCAACTCTTGGGTTCCCTCTAGTGGCCTCCCTCTGCACTACGTCATAGATATCTATGAACCTAGGACCCTTGCTGTAGAAGTCCGACGCCGGGGTGGAATCCGGTGTGGCTTAGTGGATAAAGCGTCAGCACGTAGAGCTGAAAACCCGGGTTCAAATCCCGGCGCCGGAGAGAATTTTTCTCCGTTCCATTACTCTTTCATCCTCTCTCTCAATGCTATTGCTCCAACACCGATAAACGGTGGCAACTTTGATTGTCACGTGACGAGTCGCGAGCTCCAGCTAATTCTTGGTTCTTCCCCGTAACGCGGAGATTTTCCATTCCGAACCGAACCGAGGCAATTGAGTTTTGGAATTTTGTGCCGACAGTTCGTGTGAAGCAAATGAGACTCTAGTATTTTTTTTCTCTGATTTTAATATATAAGATTTAAAAAGTGTTAGATTTCACAAAACAATTGTGGTCAAACGCTTCAGTGAATATTTCCACACTTACAATTTGCCAGAAAGTGTAGTGTCAATGATTGGATCAAGGGCAGTGTATTCACAATCAGCTGTTCCCACACCTTCCACCTCAACATCACAGCCGTCAACAATACAACCAGACTCCGCAGAAGAGGCTGACGACGAGGAAATTCTATTTTTCTTCTTATTTCTATTTAGTGATATTTATTATTAATTTTTAGCGACATTTCTGGGGATTTTTAAACAAACTTTGGAGAGAATTAGCTACTTTTTGTTGAAAAGTTAGCGAGATTGTAGAGCGATATGTTGGCAACAGTGCGCAAGAATGATGATAATAAAGGTTTAAATAATGTAGATACATCGTGATGTTAGTGTAATTATTGCGAAATAATGCCGATAAACGAGGAAAGTCATTACTGTCAAGGAAGTGGCGATCTTTATTACTCTCTTTCCTTCTCTCTCTTCCTCTCGTTTTACTATCTTTATCCCTTTCTCTCTTCGTCTCCGTTTTACTGCCTTTATTCGTCCCTCTCTTCCACTCCTCATACAGTTTATTAGCTATAGGACACAATATGATAGCAAGGAGATGCACTATCTCCTTTACTTTTTAACTTTGCTCTAGAGTATGCCATTAGGAAAGTTCAAGATAACAGATGGAGTTTGGAATTGAACGGTTACATCAGCTGCTTGTCTATGCGGATGAAGTGAATATGTTAGGAGAAAATCCACAAACGATTAGGGAAAACACGGAAATTTTACTTGAAGCAAGTAAACGATAGGTTTGGAAGTAAATCCCGAAAAGACAAAGTATATGATTATGTCTCGTGACGAGAATATTGTACGAAATGGAAATATAAAAATTGGAAATTTATCTTTTGAAGAAGTGGAGAAATTCAAATATCTGGGAGCAACAGTAAAAAATATAAATGATACTGGGGAAGAAATTAAACACAGAATAAATATGGGAAATGCCTGTTATTATTCGGTTGACAAACTTTATTCATCCAGTCTGCTGTCAAAAAATCTGAAAGTTAGAATTTATAAAACAGTTATATTACCGGTTGTTCTTTATGGTTGTGAAACTTGGACTCTCACTTTGAGAGAGGGTGTTTGAGAATACGGTGCTTAGGAAAATATTTGGGGCTAAGACGGATGAAGTTACAGGAGAATGGAGAAAGTTACACAACGCAGAACTGCACGCATTGTATTCTTCACCTGACATAATTAGGAACATTAAATCCAGACGTTTGAGATGGGCAGGGCATGTAGCACGCATGGGCGAATCCAGAAATGCATATAGAGTGTTAGTTGGGAGGCCGGAGGGAAAAAGACCTTTAGGGAGGCCGAGACGTAGATGGGAAGATAATATTAAAATTGATTTGAGGGAGGTGTGATATGATGATAGAGACTGGATTAATCTTGCTCAGGATAGGGACCAGTGGCATGCTTATGTGAGGGCGGCAATGAACCTCCGGGTTCCTTAAAAGCCAGTAAGTAAGTAAGTAAGTAAGTGACACAATATGATACGAAGCAATAATAACACTAGACAATGGGAAGCATGACATCACAACCAAACAAAGCGTACGTAAAACTAAATGCTTCCTCAGGAGCTAGAACACGAAGAAAATTCGGATTTTTTCTCGTCCATTAATTTGATACACTCTCTCATTCAGACACTACATTGAAATACATCGGTGAGGTTCTTTAAAATATGGAGCAAATACATCGGTATTAAACAAATAAAATAAATAAAGATTGAAGACAACCGAAATTTCTCCGAAGATTACTAGGTGAAACAAGAATAGAGACAGGATCAAGTACAAGCAGGGTAAAGGTTGGTAATACTATGATACAAGTAATATTGTGATAGCTATTTTTGAGAATTTATCTCAATTTTACTGAGCGAGAGGAAGATCGGTTTTTTTGCGTTAACGTTTTAAGGGAATGTTCGTGGACAAGTTGCTGCACAGAACCGGTCCTTCTCTCGCTCAGTAAAATTGTAATAAATTCTCAAAAATAACTATCATAATATTACTCGTATCACAATATTACCAACCTTTACCCTATTACAGATGAACTGGGAATATCGGATTAATTCAATTAAATAGAAATTAATACATTAAGGTGGCTTAGTCAAATCAAAAGAATAAGAAAAAATAGCAGAAATAGAACATTACATGGAACTAAAAGTGAATGGAAGGAGACCAAAGGCAAGATCAAAATCAAGATGGACGAATAAAATGAAGAATGATATGGAAAGAAGGGGAAGATGAATAGATGATGGGATCTGGAACAACAGGACGAACAGAGGTTCTTCATAAATCCATCAGAAGTCGGAAATGATGATGATGATGATGATGATGATTGATGTTTTACTAAAAAGACAGTAGACAAGCTAAATTATTAGATAATTGCAGTAAATCAGCTTTTTTGGGATACGAAATTATTTAGGTCTATCATTCCAGTAAACAATGCAGAATCGGAATATACTGTAAATAAAAACTTGGGGCCGTATTCATGGACATTTTTAGCGCCGGCTTCCGGTGGATGATCAGCGTTTTTCGTATTCATAAACCAGTGTTAGCGGTAGGATATGATTTGAATCCTGTACAAGTAACCAGTGGATAGCCGGGGCTAGCTTAGTACACTCGTAGCGCGTGCTGCGAAATGTCCATGAATAGCACCCTAAGAAATTATTTAGGTGCAATTAATGCTAAACATTTAAACAATTCGTGGGAACTTCAAAATAATAGTAGTAGTGGTGATATTGTAGTGGCAGTGATGGTAGTGGTAGTGGAAGTAGTAGTTCCAAAATGTAGGTAAAATGACAAATATTTTCCTTTTCTTTTAAAATCGGTAACACAATTTCTCCGAAAACGGGAAATTTCCCTCTACTTACAAGCACTGAATGGAACCACACAGCCACTCAAAATAACAGTTAAAAATGTAGAAACGAAGTACTAAGAACAAAAGAAAGTTAACCTGTGTGTTGGAAAGATGGCGTCATACATTTCCTACAAGACAAGGCGCTGTAAGAAGTTCAGTTGATGGTGAAAATAATGGTGATGAGAATAGGACAGCTTTCAAAAGAAGCAAGATTCCAGATTATCATGATCAAAGACATGTCAACCTCTTCCTTTGTAAATTATGATTTCCTTCGCAGTTTTATCTGCATACGAGTATAAAGATATTTTTTAATCCTGGAACAGAAAAGAAAAAGTTTGAAGACTCCTGAAAACAAAGTGTTGCTGCGGAAAATATCTAACGGATAGGGGAGATGAATTTGCGGAAGTTTTACAAAAGATTAATCATGGAACATGTCCCAGTCTGATTCGTCACCCAGAATTCTAAGTGTTATTGAAAAGCTCCAGTTTAGAGAGATAATGTATTCGCATGCAAAAGGGAAGAAAAGAAATTTCGATTTTCTTACAAGACTAGTGACGTGTGAGATATTGCTGGGATTACCACCTCAAGCAACGAGTTCGTCCCCTTTGCTGCCAGCAACTGTTCAGGAATGCAACCTGAATATGATTAAACAGCAAGGAGTGTATTTACTATTGTATTAAAAGAATATCTTTGATGCAATTCAACATCATGACGTCGTCCTACATCTACGAGATAATTTAACAACATCCGCAGGTAACATTTAGTTCAACATAATCTGATTTAACGGAAATTAATATAAAATATAAAATCAAGTAGTATGAAATGTAGTAAACACAAGGTAAGCCTACAAATGAACATGTTCACACATACAACATTTACAAAAACGAGGTTAGTGACACAAGTGTGGTGAGTGTACGTGAGTCAAATGCAAACGTATCAAAGTCAGCGAAAATTTCCGGAAAGCAGGCAGTGACGTCAACTGAAGAAGAAACAGGAGTGAAGCGAACTAGTAATCAGCACGTTCAGCAAGCTCAGCAGAACAAGGCCCCAATGCAAGCGAATGGAAATAGTGGCCATCAGATGGGAGCAATTTCGAAGCGGGTGAAGGAACTAAGATCTAAATCGAGGCTGACTAGAAGTAGAGTAACGTAAGTAGGAGATAGTTCAGGGAGCAGTGATGATGGAAGAGGGGAAAACAAGGTGAAAAAACAGTATGACTTAAGGAAATGGTGTGGAGGGGAAATAAATCGTGAGAAAAGGAAACTAAGACCCAAAAAGTAGCAATGTGGAAAAGGGAGTAGTGAAAAGTCCAAATAATTAGAGATGTAGAATGGGGGGGGGGTTTACAGTATTTTTGGTATATTGATGAGTTAGGAGTAAAGTAGAGGAAGAATTGATGAAAGACAAAAAAGACTAGTGGAAGAATTACAATAATAAATTAAAAATAAGTAATGTCGCAATTGACTTGTACGAGAGGCTTGTAAAACGGTGAGATGACACTGTATACTAATAATGTGAAGTGCCGCCTCACCTAAAGGTATATTGCTTAAAGATAAATATATACATTCATACATTCATACATTTACAAAAAGAAAAAAAAATCATGAGTAATTTACGACGGTAAAGTATATAGGCCTAATTATGTCATAGTATAATAATAATAATAATAATAATAATAATAATAATAAGAAGAAGAAGAAGAAGAAGAAAATACAATTATTGTATGTAGGAAGATTAGAACTGTAAGTAGAAATGAAGTGGTGTTCGAATATTTTAGTTTCAACAATGAACTAAAATTTTATTTGTTATATAGTTTTATATTTTATGTATTTATTTTTAGAATTGATTTTTTTCGATTCTATTTTATTATAAACAAATGTTTTTGAGATCCTAATGTTTGTGTATAAGGTTTTCTAATATTTAATAAAAAAATAACAGAAATGATTTCCAATTTATCATACTCCTGTGAATTTCATTGCTGCTAAATGTGTTTTCTACCATGTTAAAACTATACAGCATTGAGAAGTTCGTTTCGAAACGGAAGGGAGTCAAGTTATGTTAAGTTATATGTTACCTTATAGCGTCACCAGTAACATGTCTCAAGTTAATTAATTTTAGTATACTTTTTCAACAAAATGGAATAGGTCTTTTGAATCACCCTGTATTTTAAAAAATAGGATGATTATTTTATATTTTTACGTTTTTTCAAGTCTATAATCAATAATATTTAAATTGTTTATATTCCAAATGCTTAAGAAAGATCGGTATATGATTTTCATGGGGGTAATTGAAAAACTTGTCCCGCGCCGTGGCGTCGCGGTCTAGGGCATCCCGCCTAGGACTCGCGTTACGGAATGCGCGCTGGTTCGAGTCCTAATGGGGGAAGAAATTTTCTCATGAAATTTCGGCTAGTGTATGGGACCGGTGCCCACCCAGCATCGTGATGCACTTGGGGAGCTACGATAGGTAGCGAAATCCGGTTGCGAATACCAGCTATAACGGCTGGGGGGGATCATTGTGCTAACCACACGATACCTCCATTCTGGTTGGATGATCGTTCATCTCTGCTTCGGCATGTGGGCGTGAGGCCAGCAGCCGGCTGGTCGGTCTAGGCCCTTCACGGGCTGTAGCGCCACGGTTAAAAAAATTGAAAAACTTTGGTATAGTGAGAATCATGTTAAAGTAGTTCCTAAAAGGCTATTTTGGCCATCTCTTCAGTGTTGCCAACTAATACCAGATATCACCAAAAGACGGTAAAATCACAATGTCATGTACTGAAATAATAAATAATAATAATAATAATAATAATAATAATAATAATAATAATAATAATATAGTATTAACAATAACGATGTCTTGCTTATTTACCACATCTCATCTTTACGTTGGGGAGGTGTTTTCTAAAAGGTTCAATAATTTGTAAAAGAGTATGTTTTTCAATTGGACCTCTCGCACATTATGTTAGTACTTAGTAGATTAGTGTATGCTCTAATATTAAAATATATTTTGTCTGACAACATGAAATTCATTGCTTTGATTAAACAGTTTACGATTCACGAGACCTAACCTACAAATGTATTTTGTTTGGTCACGTGAAATAATTAGTACGAATTCCGGAAATGATTGCCACTTTGAAATGTATACTTAAGAATATTTACTGCATTATTGTAATAAAAGTTTAAACACGAAAGAAATGAATTAAAATGTGAAATGGTATTTTCATCGATTACCAAAGAGCATCTATCACACGAAATATGTTATATTTATTTACACTTAGCCTACCTGACTCTAATCTTGAATTGTAACCACAACACAAAGCAACACATAAAATAACTAGTATTTGTTAATATTAATACTGATATTAATTAATTATTAGTACGTTGAAATTTCACTAGCTTCCAATAATCGGCTCAGAAATCTAGAACAATTTGAATTTTTAGAATTTAAACTACCGAAAACTTGTGTCACTGCTGCCAACATAACAGTTATAAAATCACTACCAGTTGTAGTATTTCTCAGTCCTGAAATTCGAAGCGAAGTTGGCAAAAGAAAATTCAACCTGCAAGCTAGAAAATCACCATAATCCATTAGCTTATGTAGTAATGGGGGGAAAAATTGTTAGGTTTTAGCCTAAGGGTATTAAGTAAGCTGATCCGGACTATAACAGAAGGGTTAAAGTCAATATCAACGTATTCCGAATCTCACCGGTCCGGTGGCATCAATGACGTCACGTTGCAGCGAAATAAGGAACAAAACTGCTGGAAGGATCGATGGCTGTCATGGCGACTGTACAAGTTGTTGTCTGTGCTACGCTAGCAAAATTTTGCGAAATTTTCGTACTCCCATCTCGTTCAAAGAAAAGATAGTATAAACAATTTATTTCTTGAACCGGTAATAATAACTGGTCCGTTGACATGTTCGCTCATAAGCCATTAACATATTGTTTTTACTTTGTGCTCATTACAAACAATACAGCAGAACTAAAGCAGAACACACCGCCACGACACAACAGTGCACGATGTTATTCGTCTGCTAATTCCCGCCCTATACAAGAACCAATCAGATTCACTGATGGCGGCTGATGGAGACTGCCACCACCTCTGCAAGTTGATGGCACCGGTACGACACTGGTGGAGCATCAATGACGTCATCGGTGGAATTCGGAACACCGTGATGCCATTGGATTCCTCACCGGTGAGATTCGGAATACGCTCTATCAAATTAGCCCGATTTTTTTTACTGTATCATATTAGCCCCACTTGACCCTACTTATTCTGAGTTAGATGTCATTTTATCCATTCGAGCGGAATCACTGCATTTGAAATATTTCAGCCGTTATTTGATTGGACGATTCTCCAGTGTTTTCTCTCGCATATACTTGGTTCGTACTGTATGAAGTAGGTTTTAAAACCTGCTGAATAGGCGACATGTATCCCCGTCTCGTAGGATTGGGAAAGGAGACCATTTTTTTGCGGGCGTATTGAAATACTGCGTCAATAACTGTGCCTTAGAGGAAGGCTGGGACGCCATAAAGTTGCCAGAATGACATAATAGAGGAGAGAGAGGGTGGATTCAACTCAAAATAACACATATGCGACACTAGGAAGACATATAGAAATGTACGGAAATGCACGGTATGGACTTTTAATATGACCATTTGTCTTTCAGCGTTGTGTTCGGAGGGCGATGCAACGTTGATGTATGGCAGTGTTGTCATTTATACCCATTATACTCGTGACAGCAGGATTATAGCACATTAACTTTCTACTTCGTTCCAAAAATATGTGATCTCTTTTAAAGATTTTGAAATATGATCTGCATTTGGTGAAAAAGGGTTATACAAAACACGCATCTATTACTTACGCTCATGAATATGATAATTATCATTATCCCACAAAGTTATGTAGGCTAAACCTGACTACTTTCATTGTTAAAAATCGTTGTTACATCTCATAACTAGAGTCCTGTGATTGGTTTCTTCGAGTACAAGTTAGATGCACATTGATCATACTAGCTTCGTTTGCAAAGAAGGGCTCTACTTGTCTCATTGCTTCGTTTCGTCTGTTTACACAGTAGAGTCTCGTTAGTCCGAATTACGCCAATCCGAAAATCTGGTTAATCCGAACAAAATTACTTTAAGAAAAAACCAAATTTATTGTAATAGTACAAAGTAGCGAAAAGAAAAAAATATATAAATTCACTCAGTTTCTTTTACTTAAAAAATTATGAAAATAGCACATTCAAGGGTACTTAAACAATTAGGCCCAGTTTCACCAACCAGTGTTAAATATTTAACATGTCGTTAAGGCAGTTTAACAGTAAACTTAACTGAAGAGATGTTTCATCAACTGTTGTTACTGCTAACATCATATTAAACCCACTGTTAAATTAACATAGCATACTCCCGCAGTCAAATCCTTAACATCCTGTTACAGAGTGAATCATGGCTGCCAGAGAACTTATGTTACACGCCGCATTATTATATCGAGATACACTTTCTATCAAAAAGTAATTGGGCACCCAGGATTTTACATGTTAGATGCCATGTTTCAGTGGCTACTATGCAATGGTATGCAGACAATAATGTTCACCGGTTGGACTGGCCTGCACAGAGTCCTGATCTCAATCCCATTGAGCACCTTTGAGACGAATTGGACCGGCGATTGAAGTTTCGGGAAATTCGGCCAACTTCCATTGTCCAACTGAGTGCCATATTGCAAGAGGAATGGCGACGTATTTCAGTGGATATCCTACACAAACTAGTGGAGAACATGCCTGACGGGGTGGCTGCTCTTATAGCAACAAGAGGTGGTACCACGAGGTTCTAAAGGGGCAAAAACAGTGCCCAATTACTTTTTGGTAGATAGTGTATATCTGCAGTGAAAACAATTAGCTGCAATCACTACTTCAGAATTTTAATTATTCATAAATACTAAATACTAAAATTATTCATATTAATATTAGCACTGCATCCACAGTAAAGAGAAGATATGTGTTTATTAACGTAAGCATTTCTGTTATTATTATTTCGTATTAATACTCAGATACAATTGCAGATTTTCAAAACGGTAGTTCTTTATTTCACTGATTTAACAGTTCACATGTAATTATGACCAATGACTTGTGAAGATATGTTAGATATATAAGATATGATAATAATGTTAATGGTATTCAGCGTCACAATTATTTTCATTTTCTATTGGTTCTATTTGATCCTGGATAACTGAAAGAATCTTCGTACAAATATCAACTTTGAGAGTGAAAGTACCACCGTCAGTTTTCAAATGTTCCACTGTATCTTATGCACGACTCGTCTTAGCATTTCTTTTAATATTTTCTTAATATTGATTTGTTTCATAGTTTGCGTTTTCACATCCAAATGAAGATTGAAAATATTTTGTTAAGGAGACCTATTCTTGTTTCTTTTCCCTAATGAAAGTTCCACCACTACGTTTGAGTTCAATTACATTCCTATAATTGCTAGATCTACTAAAATAATTATATTTCTCATATGAGGTAAAATTACTGCTCCTTACACGTTTATGTTTCTCGATTTCCGTTGTAATTATGTTAGTTTCCAATACTTCCATAATGTAAAAGGTACAATTCTCCGCTGGAAATACGAGGAAAGTCAACATCCCTTAATAATAAACAAATACACGGAAAATAAAATATCGGAGAGGATTGCAAAATTAAAAAACAGAAGGAAGGGAGTATTAAGGGAAAGTACAGTTACAGAGCTGACTAATAAATTCAAGTTTGGAAGGTACGCTTTGTCTAGACTCACAGATAATAACATATTTGACTTAGTTAGAAATTATTTGGCTATCTTTTTTATTTCTAAATTTAATAGTTTTGAAGGTACGTCAAAAGAATATTATGAAATAAAATTAAGGAATGAAGGCTTACCTACGAGAGAGAGCTTGTATGAACTGTATAAATACTTTTGTAAGGAAAGAGGTATGGAAGAAACTAGAATTAGAGATGATTTAGATACGCTAGCTGCACATTGCAGAGTGAAGAGGGAAGTACATCTTAGGAAGGTAAACCAATACTGATGGTACCAATATTCTAGAATGAGTTGAGTCTTGCACAATAACTGAAAGCTAGTGCAAGGCAAAACAAATATGTTAATAGGTAAAACGTAGAAATTGTATTTATATAATAATATATCTTTGTGTAAAATTGTTGTATGTAATGTGTCTGTGATCTATTATATATAATAAACCAAACCAAAATATAAATAAATTCTCCGCTAAAACAAATGACTACACCAACTAAAGGCACAATCAGTAAACTTTCATACAATCACTGCTTCTTTGATTCCTGTTACATTACTCTTAACATCATGTTACCTAACCAAAGTACCTCAGATGGTTGGTGAAACACTATTACACTAACAGAATGTTTAATTTTTAACAACACTTAGTTAACATGCTGTTAGCGTTATTTTAACGAAGTTTGGTGAAACTGAGCCTTAGTGTTTTCTGTACATAATTTACACATCTGTCATGTTCATAAAATCAGTAATTTTCTGTTGTTGTAATGAAGTGAACCTGTTGGTTGTGGTTCTAAAAATAGCAACAGGGTACTCCCATCACCGACTCTCAACGCTCCTGAATAGCATGCATTGCATTATAGGAAATAGTTCGGTTAATCCGAAAATCTTGTAATCCGAATAGGTCTTGGTCCGAATTAGTTCGGATCACCGAGACTCTACTGTATTTGCTTATTCGTACAGAGCAGTATAGGCACCGAACAATGACAATGCTACTCACCTACAAAATATACTGTCATGTGTGTTTAATAACAAACAAAATATTTATTCAAAGTCATCTTATGTACAACAGAACATTATTCTCACAATAAGTAAAATGCATCTAGATTCTAGATAGACCTATTTTCCTGTTTCACAATATATTTTTACCCAGAAAGTAAAAGCCAATGTTCATTACTTTTTTGCATACTTACAGAGTTTTGAATATTTAAATTGCACTCCTTGAATGAATATATATATTTTATCATAGCGAAATGAGCTCAGACGGAAATAATATAATTTATTGGAAGATTGAGATTTAAATATTCACAACTAAAAAGGAGTTAATATTCAAATATATATAAAACATATTTCGGCTGTAGTAGTAGTAGTAGTAGTAGTAGTAGTAATAGTAGTAGTAGCAGTATTAGTAGTAGTAGTAACAGTAGTAGTAGTAGTAATAGTAGTTGTAGTAGTAGTAGTAGCAGCAGTTGTAGTAGTAGTAGTAGTAGTAGTAGTTGCAGTAGCAGCAGTAGCAGTAGTAGTAATAGTAGTAGTAGCAGTAGCAGCAGTAGCAGTTGTAGTAGTAGTACCAGCAGCAGCAATTGTAGTAGTAGTATTAGTAGCAGTAGTAGTAGTAGTAGCAGTAGCAGTTGTAGTAGTAGTAGTAGTAGTAGTAGTAGTAGTAGTACCAGCAGCAGCAGTAGTAGTAGTAGTTGTAGTAGTAGTAGTAGTAGTAGTAGCAGCAGTAGCAGTTGTAGTAGCAGCAGCAGTAGCAGTTGTAGTAGTAGTAGTAGTAGTAGTACCAGCAGCAGTTGTAGTAGTAGTACCAGCAGCAGTTGTAGTAGTAGGAGTAGTAGCAGTTGTAGTAGTAGTAGTAGTACCAGCAGCAGTTGTAGTAGTAGCAGTAGTAGTAGTAGTAGCAGCAGTAGCAATTGTACTAATAGTAATAGTAGTAATAGTAGTAGTTTCAATAGCAGTAGTAGTAGTAGTAGTAGTAGTAGTAGCAGCAGTTGCAGTAGCAGTAGTAGTTGCAGTAGTAGTAGTAGTAGTAGTTGCAGTAGCAGTAGTATTTGCAGTAGCAGTTGTAGTAGTAGCAGTTGTAGTAATAGTAGCAGTAGTAGTTGCAATAGCAGTAGTAGTAGTAGTAGTAGTAGTAGTAGCAGTTGTAGTAGTAGTAGTAGCAGTTGTAGTAATAGTAGCAGTAGTAGTTGCAATAGCAGTAGTAGTAGTAGTAGTAGCAGTTGTAGTAGTAGTAGTAGCAGTAGTAATAGTAGCAGTAGTAGTAATAGTAGCAGTAGTTGCAGTAGTAGTAGTAGTAGTAGTTGCAATAGTAGTAGTAGTTGCAGTAGCAGTAGTATTTGCAGTAGGAGTTGTAGTAGTATTAGTAGCAGTAGCAGTTGTAGTAGTAGTAGTAGTAGTAGTAGTAATAGTAGTAGTGGTAGTAGTAGTTGCAGTAGCAGTAGTATTTGCAGTAGCAGTTGTAGTAGTATTAGTAGTAGTAGTAGCAGTAGCAGTTGTAGTAGTAGTAGTAGTAATAGTAGTAGTGGTAGTAGTAGTTGCAGTAGCAGTAGTATTTGCAGTAGCAGTTGTAGTAGTATTAGTAGTAGTAGTAGGAGTAGTATTTGCAGTAGCAGTTGTAGTAGTATTAGTAGTAGTAGTAGCAGTAGCAGTTGTAGCAGTAGTAGTAGTAGTTGCAGTAGCAGGAGTAGTAGTAGTAATAGTAGCAGTAGCAATAGCAGTAGCAGCAGTAGCAGTTGTAGTAGTAGTAGTAGTAGTAGTAGTAGTAGTATGAGGCCTAGTAGTAGTACCAGCAGCAGCAGTAGTAGTAGTAGCAGTTGTAGTAATAGTAGTAGTAGTAGTGGCAATAGCAGTAGTAGTAGTAGTAGTAGCAGTTGTAGTAGTAGTAGCAGTAGTAATAGTAGGAGTAGTAGTAATAGTAGCAGTAGTTGCAGTAGTAGTAGTAGTAGTTGCAATTGTAGTAGTAGTTGCAGTAGCAGTAGTATTTGCAGTGGGAGTTGTAGTAGTATTAGTAGCAGTAGCAGTAGCAGTTGTAGTAGTAGTAGTAGTAGTAGTAATAGTAGTAGTGGTAGTAGTTGCAGTAGCAGTAGTATTTGCAGTAGCAGTTGTAGTAGTATTAGTAGTAGCAGTAGCAGTTGTAGTAGTAGTAGTAGTAGTAATTGTAGTATGAGGCCTAGTAGTAGTACCAGCAGCAGCAGTAGTAGTAGCAGTTGTAGTAATAGTAGTAGTAGTAGTAGTTGCAATAGCAGTAGTAGTAGTAGTAGTAGCAGTTGTAGTAGTAGTAGTAGCAGTAGTAATAGTAGCAGTAGTAGTAATAGTAGCAGTAGTTGCAGTAGTAGTAGTAGTAGTTGCAATTGTAGTAGTAGTTGCAGTAGCAGTAGTATTTGCAGTAGGAGTTGTAGTAGTATTAGTAGCAGTTGTAGTAGTAGTAGTAGTAGTAATAGTAGTAGTGGTAGTAGTAGTTGCAGTAGCAGTAGTAGTTGCAGTAGCAGTTGTAGTAGTATTAGTATTAGTAGTAGTAGCAGTAGTAGTAGTAGTAGTAGTAGTAGTAATAGTAGTAGTGGTAGTAGTAGTAGTTGCAGTAGCAGTAGTATTTGCAGTAGGAGTTGTAGTAGTATTAGTAGCAGTAGCAGTAGCAGTAGCAGTTGTAGTAGTAGTAGTAGTAGTAATAGTAGTAGTGGTAGTAGTAGTTGCAGTAGCAGTTGTAGTAGTATTAGTAGTAGTAGCAGTAGCAGTAGTAGTAGTAGCAGCAGTTGTAGTAGCAGTTGTATTAGTGTTAGTAGTAATACTAGTAGCAGCAGTAGTTGTAGTATTGGTAGCAGTAGCAGTAACAGTAGTAATAGTAGTAGTAGTAGTAGTAGTAGTAGTAGTAGTAGTAGTAGTAGTAGTTGTTGTTGTAGTAGCAGCAGTTGTAGTAGTTGCAGTAGTAATAGCAATAGTAATAGCAGCACTTATAGCAATAGCAGTAGTACTGGTTATAATAGTAATAGCAGAAATAGTTGCTGTAATAATAGCAGTAGTAGTAGAAGTAGTAGTAATAGCAGCAGTAGTATTAGTAGTAGTTGCAGTCCTAATTCAAAGCAATTAACATTTTTCTCAAGAGTACCAAGCCACTGCAAAAAAATATTTCAAGCCATATAACCTTACACAAACTTAACGTTTAAACCTTACGTGTAAACTTCCATCAAGCTTTTAACGCTTTATGGTTGCCTCACTGATAAATTTAGGCCTACTGAAACTGAGGAAGATATTTTAAAATGTACAATTGTTCACACTTTTTTTTTTAAATAAAACAGAGCTTTGCGCTTAAACATTCTGTTTTTGCCAGTGTCCCATGTCGAATCGGATATTGACAGCTGTTCTTCTCATAAATGTTACGGGAAGGCAGACAAGTGGAGACGGCACATGTTACACTGGAACAGATTAGTCTGCAGCATGATGAACTGTGGGATTTGTACGCTTTAGTGAGCTCTTTGTTCAAAAATCCCCTTCGACTTTGTAGTCTAGGTACACCCGCATATGCCATGTCATGGAGGAGGAAAGTAATGCGGAAGTAGACATTTAATCATTATTAGCAATGGGTGTTCCATACAACTTTAAATTTAGAACAGTAGGGCTGCACAGGGTGGAAGGCAACCACGGCACCAGAATGAAACTGGTAATAGATCATGAGAACAGATTAGAAAAATCTAAATTAGCTTTTTTTCTAACATTCGCCGTTTTAGAGGAAATCGTTATGTTTCTATCAAACATTTGGCAACATCACGGATACTACAATGATTCTACAGCTTGTCCAAGTCAAGTCTGCGAGTGGGGATATCGGGATGGAATGTAGAGGCAAAACACAGTTGCCACATAGGTCACTTGACGCTCAGATTTCAACGTGTGCACATCGTTTAAAATACACTACGGAGCGCACGCATTTTTTGTCCTTGTCTTCAGATAAAGGCAACAGTTACGCTGCCTTCCCCCTCATGCAACTTTTTCTCCTACGCCCACGCTTGCCAATCAGAACGCCAAACCTCACTGTCAAGCAGAAGTAGAAGTACAGTCTATTTCAAAGCGTCTTAAATTGTTACCGCTCTATGAACTGAAACGCAGTAGGAAAACTTTGCTGTCATATGAGACTGTACTGGTCTCCTCTCGTTACCGCCTCCTTTCACTACAGAACTGCCTCCAACTCCCCCTCTCGGCTCGCAGACTTAACTTGGTCGAGCTGTAGCAAGTGCGGCCTGCACTTTTTAAGACAATGTAGGCCCGTAGCAGACGTAAATAAAAGCAACTATCTAGCATTCGTCGGACTCCCTGTTTAGGGTAGATGATATAATGCACTTGCGACTTAGTTCTCTCTAATTCAAACCGAAATACGCATCTTATGATATCAGAAATAAATTGTTATAATTTTTACTGACATGATTTGCCTTATATTAAATTAACACTCCTTAAAAATAAATCATTAACCACACGGTATTATTTACTTGTAAGTTTAGACCTAAAACTGTTAAATTAACGGAAATATCAACACAAGTGAAGGTCAGATTACGTCATTGCCCCGCCCCGTCTCTTACCTTCCCCTTCCCCTAACCTGTACTTACAAGGGAACCGTCCCAGGTCATGTAGTTTGAATTCAATGAAAATGCATATTTAGGCTAATTTTCGTTCGTTAAGAAACGTGGTGATAGTCGTTCGTTTCGCTTTTTCCTCGTTTACGAAATATAATGACTTGAATATCGATGCTACTTATGCCGCTTCTTGCGCGCACTCGAATCCTCACAATTCCGCAACACCGTATCACAGCTCCCACATTAATGCTCTAGTCTATTTTATTTATTTATTTATTTACTTATTTAATTATTCACTTATTCATTTCTTTATTCATTCATTCATTTAATTATTTATTTAGTTATTTATTTTTTACTTATTTATTTACTTACTCATTTATTTAGTTACTTATTTAATTATTTACTTATTTATTTATTTACGTATTTATTTACTTATTTAGGCACTAATTTACTTATATAAGTACTAATTTTCTTATTTATGTACTTATTTACTTATTTATTTATTTACTTATTTGTTTATTTGTTTACTTATTTATATACTTGTTCACTTATTTATTTATTTAGTTATTTAATTATTTAGTTATTTAGTTACTTATTTAATTATTTACTTATTTATTTACGTACTTATTTACTTATTTCTTTATTTACTTATTTATTTAATTTCTTATTTATTTATTTATTTACTTACTTATTTACGTACTTGTTTACTTATTTATTTATTTACTTATTTAGTTACTTATTTACTTATTTATTTAGTTACGTATTTAATTATTTACTTATTTATTTATTTACGTACTTATTTACGTACTTATTTTATTATTTAATTATTTATTTACTTATTTATTTAGTTATTTACTTATTTATTTACTTATTTGTTTATTTATTTACTTATTCATTTACTTATTCAGTTATTTATTTAGTTACTTATTTAATTATTTATTTATTTATTTACGTACTTATTTACTTATTTACGTACTTATCTATTTAATTGTTTACTTACTTATTTAATTATTTATTTATTTATTTACGTACTTATTTACTTATTTACGTACTTATTTATTTATTTACTTACTTATTTAATTATTTATTTATTTATTTACGTACTTATTTACTTATTTACGTACTTATTTATTTATTTATTTATTTATTTATTTACTTACTTATTTAATTATATATTTACTTAATAACGTACTTATTTACTTATTTACTTATTTACGTACTTATCTATTTATTTATTTACTTACTTATTTAATTATTTATTTATTTATTTACGTACTTGTTTACTTATTTATTTATTTACTTATTTAGTTATTTATTTAGTTAGTTACCTATTTAATTATTTACTTATTTACGTATTTATTTACTTATTTACCTACTTATTCATTTATTTTATTTATTTATAGCACTCTTGCTGAAATACAAATTCGAATCGATAAAAGTCTCTATTCATCCATTTCGCATTGAATATTAAACTTTTGTATCAAACCAGGAATATCCCTGCAGGATACTAAGGCATCCTCTTATGAAGGGTAGGGCAAAAATTATACTCCTCTACTCCTATACCAATGAAGAAATGGTTCCTGGTGCCAGCAAATTTATTTATTTTAATTTGGAGCTCAAGAGCTCAGCTTTTTCCTTGGGTAATCCCAAATCTCTTATTAAATCATTGAGTTCAAACTGGTAAACTCTTCAGGACTTTCACTCTCTACAGCACACGGCCTTCTAGATTATGTTTCTGATAACCATCCATAGGTTAGTACAAAATTTTACATCACAGCCCTGGATTGTGGATGCAGCAAAATCATTAGTATATTAATAATATAAGACATAACAAATAGTTTTGTGTAAGAATGGTGCGTGATATGCCATTTTTTTTATTTCATTTCTGGCTGCAGCACATAAAAACACATAAAGGAGAGTTAATTTTGTTTTAAAAGTTTTTCATAGTAGGACTGTTTAAATGCTCTAGTCTATTTTATTTATTTATTTACTTATTTAATTATTTACTAACTTATTAATTTACTTATTCATTTCTTTATTCATTGATTGATTGATTCATTCATTCATTTAGTTATTTATTTATTTACTTATTTATTTATTTACTTATTTAGTTATTTATTTACTTATTTACTTATTCAATTATTTATTTACTTATTCATTTATTTAGTTATTTATTTACTTATTTGTTTATTTATTTACTTACTCATTTATTTACTTATTCATTTATTTATTTAGTTATTTATTTACTTATTTACTTACTTATTTACTTATTTACGTACTTATTTACTTATTTCTTTATTTATTTATTTAGTTATTTATTGACTTATTTACTTACTTATTTATTTATTCACTTATTTATTTATATAGTTATTTATTTAGTTATTTATTTATTTACTTATTTATTCAATTATTTATTTATTTATTTACTTACTTAACTAAAATCGTTCCTCTCAATCTTTACTCGTATTCAGTACTGTACTTTCCTAAAGTAAAATAAAATGGAGGTCATGATGTTCTGTATTTTCTGGGAGGTAAGAATGAAAATGTTTGAATAAGAGAATGAATGAAGATCACAGATGGCCAATGAGAACGTTAGCTGCTATCCAATTAGGAAGAAGCGAGGCGATAAGATGCAAAGTGGTAACGAGCAGCTTAAAAGACAGCAGAAATATGGCAATGCTCGCAGTTAGAGTTGAAAACTTTGTATTTATATATTCTATTACGAACTTCACGGTCAATGGACCATCCACTTATTTGAGAGAACGTTCGGTAATATTTTTGGAACAATGACTTTCCGAGAAAACGAGCAGAATGTGAACTAAGAAAATAAGAAAAGCTCATTACATTGTACAATGAAATGAATAAATCATGGAATTTAAATTCTAGCAAGCACAACTCAAGTTTATGGTACACAACAATTTCAGTCTCTCAAACTAACAATAGGGCTCCGTCTCTAAGGGGAGAGGATGGTATTTTTTAAAACTTTTTTCCTATTTGGTATAAAATATTAATTTTTTGTATGTAGAGAGCTCATAGCTGTGGCAACTCAACTAAATAAAAATATTAAAAAAGAAACTATTTGGGGGCCCAAATTTGAAAAAAAATATACCCACTGCAGGATTGTACTAAAACCGATATATCTAAACCGTTTTTAAAGATAGGTTCAAACAGGTTTTTGCAATGTATTTGCAAAAGCATGTTCTACAAACTGTCTGTAACAGAATTTTGATATTAGTCCCTACGTTTGTAAAATAAACAATTAAAGTTTAATAACAATTTTCTGATGTCCTTTCTTGCAAACAAACGGACGTATTTTTAAAATGAAATCAATTAACAAAATTCTGTTACAGAGAAAAGTTTTCTAATAGTCCAAAGAATGTGTGTTCTAAATTTCATGCATGTATCTTTAATAGTCCAGAAATTACATCCATTTTTGTCTGGCAATGTAGCAAAAAAAATGAAGTTACTGGAAAAACGATAAAAGCGGGCGTGTCATTTAAAAATCCATAGCGCAGAAAGTTTAAAAATGACGTCTCAACATCCGGTAAGGGCACAAATACCCACAAAATGTAATGCAATGCATTCCACACACATATCAAAGAGCATTTCAAAGAAAAAAATTTTTGAAAATTTAATTTACCGGAAGCAACAATAAAAGTGGGCGAGTGATTTAAAAATCCATTACGCAGGAAGTATAAAAATGGGTACTCAACATCCGATAAGGGCACAAATACCCACAAAATGTTATGCTATGCATTCCACACATATAACAGAGTATTTTAAAGACTTTTTTTTAATTTACCCATTTTTCACCAAAAAATACCATCCTCTCCCCTTAATACGACTTCTTTGATCAATGGCAAGCTGATAAGGAAATCTGAGACAAGTGACAAGTTGAGTATATTTTGTTAAAACTTTTTGACAGGCTTGTCAATTGAGTGTCGATTGTTGACAAGTTCGACAAGTGTGATGTCAGATCACAATATTGCATTAATTAATAAAATCAGAGAAGAAAAGAGATTGCATTTGTTACACTTCCACAAAAAAATAACAGAAGAAAAAGAAATTTAAAAAAATGTGAATAAGTTACTCTGTTAATTAATGAAGCACTAATTTGGTCAGTACTTACTTACTTACAAATGGCTTTTAAGGAACCCGAAGGTTCATTGCCGCCCTCACATAAGCCCGCCATCGGTCCCTATCCTGTGCAAAATTAATCCAGTCTCTATCATCATAACCCACCTCCCTCGAATCCATTTTAATATTATCCTCCCATCTACGTCTCGGCCTCCCTAAAGGTCTTTTTCCCTCCGGTCTCCCAACTAACACTCTGGATTCGCCCATACGTGCTACATGCCCTGCCCATCTCAAACGTCTGGATTTAATGTTCCTAATTATGTCAGGTGAAGAATACAATGCGTGCAGTTCTGTGTTGTGTAACTTTCTCCATTCTCCTGTAACTTCATCCCGCTTAGCCCCAAATATTTTCCTAAGCACCTTATTCTCAAACACCCTTAACCTATGTTCCTCTGTCAGAGTGAGAGTCCAAGTTTCACAACTAATTTGGTCAGTAGTTTCGATAAATCCCCAATTACAGTTAAACGCTTTTCCAGGTTTGTTGAGAATAGCCTGAATCTCTCACTAAATCCATATCTATTTTCCATTTAATTAGTGAAATGGTTGGGTGAAGACTAGAAGAATATTCTATCATATGCAACGAAATATATCAGAAAGGTGAAAGGTTTGAAGATTTTACGGAAACAGTGTTGCTACTGTACCGAAGAAAAATAATACCTGATACCGCACTCGGCGAAGATTCTCCTAAGAATACTGAATCGACGTTTATATTCTAAGATGAAAGGACAGCTGTAGGGAGAGCGTTTGGCTTCGGGAAGGGAAAACATGCGAGGGATGCAATTGGACTACTGGGAACAATGAGCGAAACATACCTAGAGAAGAATAAAGACGTGTGTATATAGTATTTGTGAACCTAGAAAAGACTTTTCATAGAGTAGATTGGAACAAACTGATGGGGATCCTGAAGAAAATTGGTATGGATTGGAAAGAGAGGAGCTGTTTAGTAACCTTTATATGAAATAACAAGCCAAAGTCAGGATAGGAGAAAAAATATCTGAATGAAGTGATATAGGGAGAGAAGTACGATAAGGATGTCCTTTATCATCTACCCTGTTCAACATCTACTTGGAGGATTTAGTGAAGAACTGTTTTCAAGACATGGGAGAAGTGATAGTAGGAGGAAGAATAATAAATGCATAAGATTTTCTGATGATAGGCGTTGTTAGCACAAGACATGATGATGCTAAAAGATGTGCTACTGGAGTTAAATGACAGCTGTGAGCAATATGGGATGATGATAAACACAAATAAGACGAAGATCATGGTTACTGGTTGAAAAATAAAGAAGTTAAACGTGCCAATTCTAAATGAGGCAGTAGAGCAAGTGGATACTTCAAATGTTTGGAGTGTACTGTAAGCAGTAATATGAGCTGCTGCCAAGAAGTCAAAAGGACAGTAGTGGAAAAGGAAATTTTGAACAGAAAATTAACTAAGGAAGAGACTAGTGTAGTACTTTGTGTTGAGTGTGGATTTGTATGGAGAAGAAACTTGGATATTATGACGAAGTGAAGAGAAGCGAATAGAAGCATTTGAAATGTGGATATAGAGAAGAATGGAACGTGTGAAATGGACAGACAGAATAAGAAATGAAGCTCTGTTGGAAAGAATGGGTGAAGAAAGAATGGTGCTGAAATTGATCAGGAAGAGGAAAAGAAATTGACTGGGTCACTGGCTGAGAAGTAACTGCCTACTGAAGGATGCACGGGAAGGAATGGTGACCAGGAGTAGGTATCAGATGATAGATGAAATAAATATATATGGATGATATGCGGAGACATAGAGGAAGGCAGAAAAGAGGCAAGACTGGAAAATTCTGGGTTTGCAGTAAAATATCTGCTTTTGGACAGAAAACTATGAATGAAAGAATTATCCATATCAGAATAAACAACTCTCTTCTATATATTCTTTCCCTTTTAGGGAATTGTATTATAATTCCCCCTTCTGAATCACTTCAGCATATTTATTATATATTTTTTCTTCACTCTTCCAAAAGTGTACACTTATACAGAACGGACAGTTTAAAAGTCCCGGAACACTGCTAAGCCTGTTGGCGGCCCGAGCCTCATGCAATCGCCCACATTCTCCTCTACGAAATAACGGCGCTCTTCCCGCCTGCAGTCTATCTTGAGTGAGATTTCATAGGAGTAGGATATTTTTGTGTATAAATTTCTGTCAGATGCATTTCCAATTCACTGTGGGCTAAAGCAAGGAGATGCACTATCACCTTTACTTTTTAACTTTGCTCTAGAGTATGCCATTAGGAAAGTCCAGGATAACAGAGAGGGTTTGGAATTGAACGGATTACATCAGCTGCTTGTCTATACGGATGACGTGAATACGTTAGGTGAAAATCCACAAATGATTAGGGAAAACACGAGGATTTTACTGGAAGCAAGTAAAAAAATAGGTTTGGAAGTAAATCCTGAAGAGACAAAGTATATGATTATGTCTCGTGACCAGAATATTGTACGAAATGGAACTATAAAAGTTGGAGATTTATCCTTCGAAGAGGTGGAAAAATTCAAATATCTTGGAGCAACAGTAACAAATATAAATTACATTCGAGAGGAAATTAAACGCAGAATAAATATGGGAAATGCCTGTTATTATTCGCTTGAGAAGCTTTTATCATCCAGTCAGCAGTCAAAAAATCTTAAAGTTAGAATTTATAAAACAATTATATTACCGGTTGTTCTTTATGGATGTGAAACTTCGACTCTCACGTTGAGAGAGGAACAAAGGTTAAGGGTGTTTGAGAATAAGGTTCTCAGGAAAATATTTGGGGCTAAGAGGGATGAAGTTACAGGAGAATGGAGAAAGTTACACAACACAGAACTGTATTCTTCAGCTGACATAATTAGGAACATTAAATCCAGACGTTTGAGATGGGCTGGGCATGTAGCACGTACGGGCGAATCCAGAAATGCATATAGAGTGTTAGTTGGGAGGCCGGAGGGAAAAAGACCTTTAGGGAGGCCGAGACGTAGATGGGAGGATAATATTAAAATGGATTTGAGGGAGGTGGGTTATGATGATAGAGAGTGGATTAATCTTGCTCAGGATAGGGACCAAAGGCGGGCTTATGTGAGGGCGGCAATGAACCTCCGGGTTCCTTAAAAGCCTGTAAGTAAGTAAGGACATTTGTGTTCGTGAGTGAGACTTGATTAGAGGGTACAGTGATGTGATGCAATGGTGAGATATTCCCTGAGTTGTCGTGTATTAACCTTCATGACGTACACGAAGTGCAGAATGTTGTGTGGCAGAACAAGACAAACATTTAGGCGTCAATTTTTATGAAGTCCGTATTCGTTTACTGGTCAGTCACAAAACCTCTTTTATTAAACAGGTCCACTAAATTTAATATTACTTTTAGTGTTGAAGTGCTTCAAAAACCGTGCTAAATCTCATGAACGAAAGATTTAAGCATTTGCATTAAATAAACATCAACGGTCTCGTCACTGATAAACCATCAATACTCTACTTCACTTTGAATCAACAATGTATATAGTCTGTATTGTCCGAAGCTCATAGAATACGGCACCCGCTATAGGTCGCTAGACGGGTTAGCTTATTGACTGTAGAATAGAAAGCAATGTGGGATTGCAGGGAGTGTATTTCTCCTAAAGATTACTCTTGATTTATTATGGGGATAAAAAAGCGGCTCCTGAGATTTAGCATCCAACGCAACGAATACTAAAAATACAAATTATTCAGTAAGGAACTAATCCACCTGCCTCTTTTTTCTGCCTTTTTGCTTTCATCATTTATAAAGAGATAATCTGAAATATAGAGATTAAAAATTCTGCGTTGTAAATACTCTCGTACTACGGTGCAATCCTATCGCCATCGTACAAAAAACAAAAGTACCTTCATCCTTCTTCATCAAGTTCGCATATGTATAATCATAATGATGTTTTATATTCCTTTATGATTAAAAAAGAAGTTGAAAATTTTAATAATTCTCAATTTTTAATTGCTTCATAAAAAGGATATAATATTAGGGATAAAGAAGAGGAAAATAAATTGGCTGAGATTCACTGTTTAAGATAATAGTGCTTACTGAATGGTGCACTGGAAAGAATGGTGGACGGGAGAAAAGTTCGTGGTAGAAGAAGACATGAAATTAATGATAGGCAGTATTAAGATATAGGTATATATATTGGAAACTAAGAGAAAAGCGGAAAGTAGGAAATATTGGGGAATGCTATGTTTGCAGAGAAAGACTTGTCCTTGGGCAGAAAACGATAGATAGGTAGATAGATAGATAGATAGATAGATAGATAGATAGATAGATAGATAGATAGATAGATAGATAGATAGATAGATAGATAGATAGATAGATACATAGATACATAGATACATAGATACATAGATACATAGATACATAGATACATAGATAGATAGGTAGATAGGTAGATAGGTAGGTAGGTAGGTAGATAGGTAGATAGGTAGATAGATAGATAGGTAGATAGATAGATAGATAGATAGATAGATAGATAGATAGATAGATAGATAGATAGATAGATAGATAGATAGATAGATAGATAGATAGATAGATAGATAGATAGATAGATAGATAGATAGATAGATAGATAGATAGATAGATAGATAGATAGATAGATAGATAGATAGATAGATAGATAGATAGATAGATAGATAGATAGATAGATAGATAGATAGATAGATAGATAGATAGATAGATAGATAGATAGATAGATAGATAGATAGATAGATAGATAGATAGATAGATAGATAGATAGATAGATAGATAGATAGATAGATAGATAGATAGATAGATAGATAGATAGATAGATAGATAGATAGATAGATAGATAGATAGATAGATAGATAGATAGA
Organism: Periplaneta americana; assembly: GCF_040183065.1. Classification (NCBI taxonomy): domain Eukaryota; kingdom Metazoa; phylum Arthropoda; class Insecta; order Blattodea; family Blattidae; genus Periplaneta; species Periplaneta americana. The sequence continues at coordinate 174,506,818 of NC_091119.1, read as the reverse complement.
TAGATAGATAGATAGATAGATAGATAGATAGATAGATAGATAGATAGATAGATAGATAGATAGATAGATAGATAGATAGGTGGATGGATGGACGGACGGGCAGACAGACAGATGAATAAATGAATAAATAAATAAATAAATAAATAAATAAATAACGCCAAATCGTAATTAAAGGTTGGGTTCTAATATTTTCTGTAACTGCACTGTATATTATGACAGTTCATATAAAAGTAAATTTTTCAAAATATATTAATGTAACAGAGTTTGTCGACAGATCCTTATGGGAGATGGTCGTTATCGTGTATGATAAATTATTAAAAAAAACTGCCCGAAATTAGACTACCATAATCGTATATATATTTTTTTAATTTGTTAAGCTGAATAAGGAAACTATTACAGTTCTTTCAAATTAGTAATGAGATGGAACTGATTACTCCTTAGACTGTGAGAATGTCAATGTACTGTTTTCGTGATAGACTGGGGCATTGTTTGACCGTGAATGGTTCTCAGTTTGAACACGTGTTATAATTTTAAACTTTTCTCTGAAACAGTTGTGTTATTGTTTTGTTTGTTTCATGGCCTACTCCATATGAATACACACATTTATTTTGTGTTACATTATCAAAGCATTTAAAAGAATCATAAAATTTAAAAAAACTAGTATTCATCATTTATGCCGAGTCAAACTTCTATTTGTATGTAACATTGAATGGTGATTTCAAATATTTAAAATTTAATATAGGGTGCCATTTAAAAAATGTTATTTTTTGCCACATCCTGTACAGGAATCAATGCTTTTGTGAGACCACAGCCATAAGTTTTACACAATCAAATACATAGCACAAGAAAACGGTTACAATCCACACATAATAGACAATATCATACGAAAGACAAAACAAAAACTTAACAAGCACAAAAACACGCAAAACATCACAATCACAAGAACACAAGAAATACATCACACTAACATATGAAAACAAAAGCACACATAATATCGCATCTTCAGTCAGAAAACAGAAATACAACATAGCATACAGAACAGAAAACACACTACAAAGACATCTCAACACACAAACAACACAAACAAATAAATACAACCTCACAGGCGTATACAAACTCACATTGTAATAGTTGCGACAAGTTCTACATTGGACAGACATGCAGATCATTCCAAACACGCTACAAAGAACACATTAAAGCAATAACCAGAGGACACAATACATCTACATATGCCGAACACGTAACTAATGCTAGTCATACAAACAATAACATAAATACAAACATGGAAATCCTACACATACAACCCAAAAACCAAAAACTCAACACACTAGAACAATATGGAATATACACACACACTAAAACACACCCTGATCAAATTCTCAAAACACAGATTAATTTCAGAAAACACACACTATTTCACTCCACTTTTCAACACGCAAACGCACTCCCACAACAGGCAGCGAAATTCGAGATGACGCCGAGATCTAGTAGGCTCTGAGGATGGTGTGAAGAAGCACCGAAACAGCTGTAAGCCACACGTGCTTATGTAATTTAACACGAGCAAGTTTGCCAATCAACCAATCATTCGTACGTTTTAGTTAGATATCTCCAACAACTTTTGTTTTTGATATTTTTTCATAATAGTGCATTATGAAACGAGCCTATAATGGTAGTAATTAAGACGCAAGTATGTTTGTTTATGAAACAAGCGCAAGCGAGTTTCATAATTTTCATACGAGCGTCTTAATTACCATTATAGGCAAGTTTCATACGACTTTTTATACTCGACCAAATTTCTAACTTGAAATTATTCAAAATTAGGTCATGTTATGGTTACGTATGTGCGAACTGACCTGAATTGTGAGATGTGCGCAGACGCGAAAGTATTGATTTTTTCCGAGACCGAATGTCATTGACCTTGATAGAGAATAAGATGAACATTATTCTGCTAGAACCTGGAAATTGATTTAGAATTGAAAAACGAGATGACAAATTGAATTTATTTGAATATTATTTAAAATTAACGCTAATTATTATAGTAACAGAACATAACCTTCAGCGACAGTATTGGATTTCCAGGCTCCGTGACTTTTCGCTAATTGTCTTTCGATTGCATATCCGAGAATAATTGATACTTGCGGTTTTATAAAGGTACAAAGGTGACTTGTCATTGGCTGAATACCTGAACTTTAATGAATAGGTGTACTTTAATGAGGTGCATTAAAGGGCTACTACCAGGTGTATAATTACTACATTTCGGCATGGTCGAGCATAAAATAAATAAAGAGTTATTAGCAATATTCCATACTTAAATAACAAACTATATAACACATGATTCCAGTGGAGGGACTCCACTGTATTAGGACTTTTTTTTTAACACTTATGCCATATTTACAATCTGTCTACAATAGACAGTAAGTAAATATTATAAAGGAATATGACATGATTGGAGATGTTATCTCATGACAACACTCCAAAAGAAAAATAACAATGTTTTAAATAGTTGTAGTAAAAATGAATGGAAGGTCAAGAGCATTGGTCCTTTTAAGTCTTCTTATTGTTTGAATATTATCCAGCAAATTTAATGCATGATGATTCGGATGTTGATTTAATCGGTGCAGGTATTTTTTGCTGAACATAGAGATCTCTTCTTTTACAGTTGAAATGTTAAGATCATGATGAATGACATCATTACGTACATACCATGGTGCAGTGACAATGGAACGTAAAGTTTTGGACTGATACCTCTGCAGTATTTCAATGTTTGAGTTGCCAGCAGTTCCACACAGTTGGATGCCGTATGTCCAGATTGGTTTTAGTATGACTTTATAAACAAGAAGTTTATTTTCTAATGACAGTTTTGATTTAGGTCCCAATAACCAATAGATTTTTGATGTTTTAAAATTAAATTCTTTACGTTAGAAATTTAATTTTTTTTTTTTTCAGTCGTTGACTTTACTACTTTATATATTTTGTTAGGTGTTAACCTTTACATAATAAATTGTGTGATGTGTGAACGTTTTCGTTGACCATGTCAACATCATCAGATACACTCTGTCATTTTACAATATCAATACTCTCAGTGTTATCTACACAATCTACACATACAATACATGTTTACTATCATATGAAGATAAAACCTATTAAAATTATATGAATTAGTATTATAATGTTGAATTGTGGATACCCCAACTGTCAACAATTAAAATATACTTATATTATCATGGTTATATTCTTTGCAAGTCATCACATGTGAATGATAATATGAACGATGTAATGATATGAGGCTAAAAGTAAGATAAAATATAAGAATGAGCTAACTCTATTTAATGCTTTACTATGCATGTGAGGATTTGCAAATTACAATATTTTGTTACAATGTATTCACTTTTCCATACCATGGTGTAAAATTCTAGCCTGTTATAACTGCCTGTATTTTGTAGATCTTGGTGTTATTGTTTATGCCAATATGTTGGGTTTAAACTGTTTATAGTTAATCAGATGATGGGCGTATGTTCTGTTGTTGTTATGTTACACTGAAAATAATCAAAGTCGTAGGTAGTTAACCTAATTTTGAAACTGATGGATTTGATTTTAATATTTGTAATGTATTAAATGAAACTTACGGATAATTATTCAATCTAGTAGTGATGTTGTAGAAGTTTATTTAACATGGTGTGAATCGAAAGTCTGAAATCGCTGAAAGAAATTAAGTGTTGAAAATTAATATTAGCTTAGTTAAAACAAATGGTGCAATTTGTTATATAAATTTGATTGAAAGTCCGGTTTCAATTAATGTTGAAAAAATGGGATGGCTACGAAATAAACTAAATAAAATGTAAATGTCGGTGACAAATTCTAACTTTGCTAGAGCAAGTCGGAAATATTTAATTATATTAACTACATACATTGAACAACACTCACTAGTTGTGGAAGTGTTTTCTGTGGATGTTGGTCGTGTACTGGTTAAGTGGAGACTGTGTGCCTGTGTCTAACACAGTTTACGTAAGAAGTAAATAGTGCGCGTATGAATACACCGCATCACATGCTGTATAGTGTGTTTTGTAAATTGGGTAAAGTTTCATTAATCAATGATTTATCTTTTTTATAATATTTCGAAATATAATATTCCTCTGCCGTGTTTATTTGTGTATTATCTTTATATGTTTTGATTATTGTTAGGGTATCACTTATTGATCCAAGTTCATGTCCATATTGGATGAGATGGGATGCATATTTAGATTTTGTTCTGTTGTGTTTAAAATCGGAGATGTGCTCTTTGTATCTTGTTTTAAAATTCCGTTTTGTTTGCCCAATATATTTGGCACTACAGGTTTTGCACTTTAACATGTATACTCCTTTCATGTTAATTTTATCCGTGTGGTGTAACTGATTGTTGGTATTATTATTTAATTTATTGTTGGTTTTATATGCTAATTTTATATTTTCTTTTTGGAAAAGTTTGCTAATTTGTTAGAAATTACTTTATTGTATGTTAACGTTGACCATGTTTTGTTATTTTCTTTAGTGTTCCTGGATAAAGTAGCTGAACTTTTCGTTCTTTGTTCATTTCCTTTTTTATGTATTAGTTTTTCAATTAAGGTTCTGCTATAACCATTTTCTTTTGCGATGTTAAAAATATTTTGTATCTCTTTTCTATATTTTGTGCGAGATAAGGGAATCTGTAATGCTCTGTTTATTAAATAATGAAACGTGCTTAATTTATGAGAAAAAGGATGTTCTGAGGTTGCTGGTATAATATGATTGGTGTGTGTTGGTTTCCTATAAATATCAAAGGATAAGCTATCTTTTTGTTTTATTATTTTTATATCCAAAAATGGTATGGATTTATTCTTTTCCAATTCAATTGTAGATTTTAGGTTGTTATGGATTTGATTGAAATCATGTACGATGGAATCACTATTCGTTTTGTTGTTATATATTATAATGGTATCGTCTACATATCTGCGGTAATATGTTATATTACGCAAAGTGAATTGCTAAATTCTTTACGTTTAGTTTCAATATGTTTTCGCCATGTTAAGCGGCGATCTAAGTGCATACCTAAATATCTAACATCGTCTGCTTCAGGAAGTTCTTTGTTGTACAGTGTTACAGGAGGACAGTTTTCAGTTCTGCTTTCGAAAGTAACATATTAGGACTTGGACAAAATTCTGTGAGACGTTTACTAAACAAACTGACAGAGGAGGTGTATTTCTGGAACACCATTCTTTTTTCTTTTTTTACTGTCATTGTTTCATTAAAGCCGTATCACTATCTCTGCGCTCACATAGTTCTTCTGGAAAGTGAGGTCGCATTATGGAAGCAGGAACACCTCGCAGGCACATGTTTTGTATATGAGACACTTAAGAGTGCAGGTGAGCGACTTCATAACGGGGCTGGAATGCCCGGTATGCGTGCCACTGAATCTTAACAGCGCTACAGTCACACTTGCGTGCCGCCCTGCAACAACACGCTAAGCACCATCCGAAATTCTTTCATGCAATTATCTTCTAGCATATACGATGTCCCACTAAAGGCTAGTCCACAATAAACCGGAAACGGAAACGAGAACGAGAACGAGAACGGAAATATTTTTAAAATAAGTGTAGGCCTATTTAAACGTAAGCATTCGCAATTAACGAGAAGCTAGTCGGAGCCCGGAAAGGGAACGTGGAAATTATGAATGCTCACATTTAAATAAATTTATTTTAACAAAAAACTACAAACAATGCCCATGGCTTGTCAGTATATCTTTTCATTAATAATCTTCCTCGTATGTAATCGTGAAAACTGTGTAACTAATTCAACAGTTCGTAGCATAAATACACATCAAAAAATGACTTTCATACTCCATCGGCAAGTCTATCGTGCTATCAAAAAGGAGTGCGTTATATGGCAGTAAAAATTTTTAATACCTCCCTATCGATATAAAATATGAAACTCAAAACATAAAATTATTTAGGGCCAAATTAAAGAAGTACCTATTTTCTCACGCCTTCTATTCTGTAGTTGAATTCATGACATTCAATAACACTTCATGAAATTGATACTAAAACTTTGTGTTGTACTAGTAGACTGTATTGTAAATCTCGTGGATATATATTTCATCTAAACTGTGACTATAAATTAAGATTTTATAATAGTATTAAGTTTTTTGACTTGTTCCATATTCTAGCTGTAAGCAATGTATGATTACCATGGAATGTTAATAAATACAATACAATACAATACAATACAATACAATACAATACAATACAATACAATACAATACAACACAACACAACAATATTTCCGTTCTAGTACTCGTTGTCTATTTCGTTTCCAGTTTATTGTGGACAAACCTTTAGCCGACAGATCCTTAGGCCACCGGAGTGTTGTAGGATAGTGAGCGGACTCTTCTCGGGAGTGAGTTCGAACCCAACGTGGGCTGCTTAACAGTTTTTCTCAAGATTTTTCCTAACTGTAACGTGAATATCAGGTTACCTGATAGCGAAGAAATTTTCAAGGTTTAGAAAATCTATCGACCGTATGTAGCAGCGTAGGTGATATAGCGTTATTAGGCGATCTATTAAATAAATATAAGACACTTCCTTAACTAAAATACACGAACTTGAATCCAAAAGATCGTCTATATGTAATGAAGGAAAGGGACAGAGACTGAAGACTCAGACATGGAGAAAAGAAGACAGGAAGATAAGAATACTGAGCTATGGAAAGAAGATGATAGAGATAGAGAGAGAAGATGACGGAGACAGGGAGAGGAGATGACGGAGACAGCAAGAGAAGATAATGGAGATATGGAAAAAAGAAGGAAACAGAGAATATGACGGAGATAGAAAGAGAAGATCATGGAGACAGGGGAAAAAAGATAACGGAGACAGGGAGAAAAGATGACGTATACGGGGACGAAAAATGACGGAGACGGGGAGGAAAAAATGACGGAGACGGGGAGGAAAAATGACGGAGACGGGGAGCAAAAAGGACGGAGACGGGGAGGAAAAATGACGGAGACGGCGAGGAAAAATGACGGAGACGGGGAGAAAAAATGACGGAGACGGGGAGGAAAAATGACGGAGACGGGGAGAAAAAATGACGGAGACGGGGAGAAAAAATGACGGAGACGGGGAGAAAAAATGACGGAGACGGGGAGGAAAAATGACGGAGACGGCGAGGAAAAATGACGGAGACGGGGAGCAAAAAGGACGGAGACGGGGAGGAAAAATGACGGAGACGGCGAGGAAAAATGACGGAGACGGGGAGAAAAAATGACGGAGACGGGGAGGAAAAATGACGGAGACGGGGAGAAAAAATGACGGAGACGGGGAGAAAAAATGACGGGGAGGAAAAATGACGGAGACGGCGAGGAAAAATGACGGAGACGGGGAGAAAAAATGACGGAGACGGGGAGGAAAAATGACGGAGACGGGGAGGAAAAATGACGGAGACGGCGAGGAAAAATGACGGAGACGGGGAGATAATATGATTGAGATGGGGAGATAATATGATTGAGACAGGGAGAGAAGATGACGAAGACAGAAAAATAAAAAGACAGAGACAGGGAGAGAAAATAAATGGAGACAGGCAGAGAAGATGGCGGAGACAGGGAGAGAAGAGGATGGAGATTACGAGAAGAGGACTGAGAGATGAAGAGAAGAAGACGGAGACAAAGAAGATGACGAAGACAGGGAGAGATTACTGAGACAAGGAGAGAAGATGGAGACAGGGAGAGAAGATGACGGGAACAGCGAGAGGAGATGACGGAGACAGCGAGAGAAGATGACGGAGATAGCGAGAGAAGATAATGGAGACATGGAAAAAAGAAGACAGAATATGACGGAGATAGAAAGAGAAGAGCATGGAGACAGGAAAAAAGATAACGGAGACAGGGATAAAAGATGACGGAGAAAGAGGGAGAAGATGACTGAGACGGGGAGGAAAAATGACGGAGACAGGGAGAGAAGATGACGGAGACAGAAAAATAAGAAGACAGGGACAGGGAGAGAAGAGGACGAAGACTGCGAGAAGAGGACTGAGAGATGAAGAAAAGAAGACGGAGACAGAGAAGATGACGGAGACAGGGAGAGATTACTGAGACAGGGAGAGAAGAAGGAGGCAGGGAGAGAAGATGACGGAAACAGAGAGATAAGAAGACTTAGGTAGGGAGAGAAGAAGACAGGTAGGGAGAGAAGAAGACCGAGGTAGGTAGAGAAGAAGACTGAGGTAGGGAGAGGAGAAAACTGAGACAGACAGAGAAGACAGACGACGGAGGCAGAAAGAGAGAGAGATATAAGTTGATGTCGTAAGGGAATAAGAGAGATTTGCGAAAGAAGAAAAAATATGATAAAGAGGAAATGAAGTTATACGAAAAGGACAGGGACATAGAGGAGAAATTAAAAAAAAAGTTGGCCTGACAAGCGCATCTAAATGTCATTATAGAAACGAAGACTTTTTTTGTTTTGATTGGAGAATAAAAATTATAAAATCATATTTTTGGACTGTCTAAAATGTAACCCCATTCGACACTTATTTTCTTATTACTACTGCTTTATGACTTCGTAGAAGTGTTGGTAATGATGCAGGTGAATTTGAGAGTATTACTAGAGTTTTAAGCTTTTATGAAGCGGAAATAATGATCCTGCAGTAAGATTCCACTTTTAGTACCTACTGTAGAATCCTCTTTCTTGTTTTACGAGCGATAGCGTGGAATATTATCAGAATTATAGCATTTAAGTATATCTTCCATCGCCATGCTTCCATAATTCCATTCAGGAACTGATAGAAAAAAATGTCAGTTTGCGTTAAGATTTAATTAGATGTAAATGATTGTTGCAGCGAATGCATTATAAAAACAGCGATATTATGTGAAAGTATTGGAGAACACATGTTAGGTACATCTGCAGAACAATTTTGAGAAACGACAAACACAAGTTCATAATGTATCAATGTACTCTAGATGACATATCCTCACTTCATTCAACGTTTATCTTAATTGAAAAAGTACGTCCAGAACCGCATTTCTGATAACATCAGAATTTCACACAATATTACAGAAGAGGAATTGACATCCAGCAGTATTAGTAACAAGTGAGCAAAGTATATCCCGTCCGGAAAGCGGCATCTTAACCGACTGGTGATGGGCTCCAACGAGTCAGCTACTTTGAGGGGGTTATCGATGTTTCGACAATTCCAAACAACATATTAATATAAACTATTATTAATTATAAACTACTAAAACTTCACCCAAGTTACTGTTCTCAAAATTTTCAACATCTGCTTAAGAAACAGCACAGTGGACATGCTAACCGGGTAACTCAGATTAACCCTCACGGTCCCAAGATTTTCAGCACCTTCCTTATACCAAGCAGAGTAGTTGAAATACGCCGATAAATTTTTGTATAATTTTCAGATGTTTAACCCCTTCAGACCTGATGTACATTATACTGTTCATTGTTTCTTTTTTTCTTTTTTGGAATGTCTTCGATACTTTTAAATATTTTGAAAAATTCAATGTGATAGAAATGGAGAATATTATTTTGGAAACATTTCTATACCTAAATTGAAAATAAAATTTAAAATTTTGGGGTCCCAGGGGACAAAATTGCCTCCAAATTTTGATTTTATGTGAAGACTTGATTTGGAATTTTTGGATCCCCAGAATGATTATGTGAGCAGTTTTTTTTTTTAAATATAAATTCGGGACTGAAGGGGTTAAAGCAATTTTTTACTATTTATTGATATAATATCTTATCTTTACTTAGTTATTATACCAAAATTATGTATAGGCCTATATATCTGTCTTTGTGTTTATCTACCTACATATTTGTGTGTTTGCCTGTCCTTCCTGTCTGGCTGTCCGTCTGTCCGTACGTCGGTCTGTCCGTCTCGTTGCCCGGCCGTCCGTGTGTCCATCCGTGTGTCCGTCTGTTTGTCCGTCCGTCCGTGTGTCTGCCCTCTGTTCCTCTGTCCGTCTGCCTGTCATCTGTCCGTTCGTCCGTGTATCCGTCTGACCATACGTATCACCATCGGTCAGTCTACCCGTCTGTCCGTACAACATAAAACAATTAAAATAAAATTTACGAATAATATTACAAATTTCCTAGAAGAGGAAGAAAACATACCATACCATACCAAGCGGGAGAGTTATCCGTTATTTAATTAGCGTTAACCATTTATATATTGAGTTTGTGTTTACCATCACTTTAATATTAGAATTGCATTTGTTCATTAAATTGCACATTACGGCAGGCTTATACTTCATTTTTTGGCTGAGTGGAATAGAAGATCTGATGACCTTAACTATGACGGAATAAATAAATAAATAAATCAATAAATAAACAAACAAAAACAAACAACAAACAAACAAACAAACAAATAAATAAATAAATAAAAAAGTAAATAAGTAAAATAAATAAAACAGAAAATAAATAACGAAATAAAAGTAAATAAATAACGAAATAAAAAAGTAAACACATAACTACAGAATTTAATCATAGTAGTAATTTTGGCCCAAGAATATGCAACAACTTTATATTTAAATATCCTAATCTTGTCAATTCTAATAGTTCTAGTATTAAATTTTAAAAGTTAGGTATGGATTTTATAAAAACTGAAAAATTGTAAATTTAAATTTATATATTCTTATTGCGTAGTAGATATAAGACAAATTGCATTGTATATGTACGTCTTAGTTTCAATTCAGGAATCCGCCCCTGAGCACGAGTTCTACTCTTTTAGGGGAGAGCTAAAGTTTTTCTGTATATATTATATTTTGTGTTACAATTATTACCAAAATATATAAATAAACTAAATAAATAAGTAAATGAATACGTAGGTAAGTAAATAAATTAAAAAATAATGAATGAATAAACTAATGAATGAATGAATGGAAAAATTAACGAATAAACAAATGATTGAATGAACGAATAAACTAATAAACGAATGGAAAAATGAATGAATGAATGAATGAACGAACAAGGGAATAAGTAAACGAACAAACAAATGAATGAATGAATTAATTAATTAATAATCAAATGGATGACTGAATGCCTCACTGACCGACTCATTGACAGACTTCCCACTAACTGCCTAACACAGTAACTTATTAACTGGCTAAATATATAAGTAAATAAATAAGTAAATAAGCAAATAAATAGATAAATAAAATAACTGAACAATCAAATAAATTGCTATGCGCCCCAAGCTACATGTCCGTTGAGCGCCATAATGTCGCCACTGTCTTTGTATACAAGGCAACGTAGGCGATCACGAAGAGAGGGGCATTGAGGGAATGAAAGCATTCGTGGAGGAGAATGAAGCATTCTGCTAATTCGTGGAATCAACACCGGTCAATACACAACGAACGACAGGTAGTAACTAAATAAATAAACAAATAAATAACTCAATAAACAAACTTCAAGAGAAAGAACGTATCGGAAGGCCAGGAAAGAGTTGAGAAAACCCATTAGACTAAGATACTTGCTTGAAAACGGAGAAAATAGAGTACCGAATACTTGATTAGAAATAAGGAGAAGTAATGTTTTACATTAATAGATTGTGGTGTGTCGAATAACCGATGTAGATATATATCCCCCTCTCCCCGTCTCCCCTTCCATCCCCCTCCCCCTTTTTTCTCCAAAAGTATCATGTGGAGCTAAAATTGTTTTTTTTTTTTTTGTCGTTTTCCGGACACGAAATAAATTATTCTCTTGGTGGTGATGGTAGTGGGGGAGGTGGTAATAGTAGCAGTACTACCAAAGTGTTTTAACTACGATTTTAATATCAGAAGTTATTCATCATAATCATCATCATGAACAACACGGCATGGGGCTATCGACCCGTTCCGTCCGCATTAGAACTGTTGCCTCCGTCGAAGTCTCGGACGACCTTCATCTCTTCTTCCTTCTGGACAATATTGAAAAGCTATCTTTGGGAAACGCTCTTCCTCCATCCTATCTTGGTGGTGCATCCATTTACTCTGATAATCCTTCACGAGTTGATTTAATTCTTCTATCTGTAGTTCATTTCTTAGCTCTTCGTTTCTCATATGTTCAAGTCGTGAAATGTCTGCTTCTGATCGCAGAAATCTCATCTCAGAGGCTTCAAGCAGTCTTATGTCTTCTTTTGTTAATTTCCAAGTTTCTGCGCCGTATAGGAGTATTGGTAATGCAACTTATTTGTACAACTTCATATGTGTATCTTTCCTTACTTTGTTTCCTAATGATCTTCTTAAAGTTCCACATATCCATTCATATTTATGTAGCTTTTCTTCCATGTCCATTTTTTTCTGATAGGATATTTTGCAGCCCAAATATTTAAAATCGCTTACTTGCTTGCCATTAGGAAAGTCCAGGATAACAGAGAGGGTTTGGAATTGAATCTGTTACATCAGCTACTTGTCTATGCGGATGACGTGAATATGTAAGAAGAAAATCCACAAACGATTAGAGATAATGCGGGAATTTTACTGGAAGCAAGTAAAGAGATAGGTTTGGAAGTAAATCCCGAAAAGACAAAGTATATGATTATGTCTCGTGACGAGAATATTGTACGAAATGGAAATATAGAAATTGGAAATTTATGTTTTGAAGAGGTGGAGAAGTTCAAATATCTAGGAGCAACGGTAATAAATATAAATGATACTCGGGAGGAAATTAAACACAATATAAATATGGGAAATGCCTGTTATTATTCGGTTGAGAAGCTTTTATCATCCAGTCTGCTGTCAAAAAATCTGAAAGTTAGAATTTATAAAACAGTTATATTACCGGTTGTTCTTTATGGTTGTGAAACTTGGACTCTCACTTTGAGAGAGGAACATAGGTTAAGGGTGTTTGAGAATAAGGTGCTTAGGAAAATATTTGGGGCTAAGAGGGATGAAGTTACAGGAGAATGGAGAAAGTTACACAACACAGAACTGCATGAATTGTATTTTTCACCTGACATAATTAGGAACATAAAATTCAGACGTTTGAGATGGGCAGGGCATGTAGCACGTATGGGCGAATCCAGAAATGCATATAGTGTGTTAGTGGGGAGGCCGGAGAGAAAAAGATCTTTAGGGAGGCCGAGACGTAGATGGGAAGATAATATTAAAATGGATTTGAGGGAGGTGGGATATGATGATAGAGAATGGATTAATCTTGCTCAGGATAGGGACCAATGGCGGGCTTATGTGAGGGCGGCAATGAACTTCCAGGTTCCTTAAAAGCCAGTAAGTAAGTAAGTATTTGCTCAATAATTTTTGAATCTATTACAATTTTTTACCTTTTATATTGTTTACCTTTAAAGGCCATAGCTTTTTTGAATTTGATATTGTTAAATTGTAATGCTTTACTATTCAGTGTTGAAATTCAACGTGGGCGAGATATTGTCCATAAATTTGATCTGTTATTCACTTTAGTCAGGGTCCGATTTTTAAAATGCCAAACTATATATATATCTGCAGATTAGCCCTTGGATTATATCAATTACGTCAGATAATTTGCACAGTATGCAATTATGCTAATTAAAAGCAGTAAATCAATGCTGCATACAATTATAACGGAACAGCACTATCAAGCTATCGGAATGCGGTGCTGGCAGCAGATGCTGCAGGCTACGTCATGTTTTATTGAGGAAGAGATACAGATCTAACAATCCCCGGTGCTTCATCGATGAAGAGGCGATGCACCGTATGTCTGCTTTTAACAGCATTCGCTCCAATTGACATCGCTGGAATTTGAGTTAGATTTTAAAACAGAGTCATATGGATGTAGGTCCTTTCCACAGTAACTTCATATGTGTATTTTATTTTGGTATTTATCTGTTATTTATTTATTTAAATTTAAATATACAGAATAAAGAATATAATTACAAACAAATAAGAGAAATAGAAATAAAATAATACAAACAATATAAAAAAGGAGATAAGGTATATTAACAAAATTTGAGACCGAATGAGCAGCGCTCGTGTTCGGTCGCAGTTCAGATATAATATTAATAGGCCTATAGAGAATATAAAATAAAATAAAATAGGAAATAGAATTAAAATTACAGTTACAGAAATTATATAATACAATATTAATATAAGAGAAATATAGAAAATAAAAAAAATAATAATAAAAATAAGTAGAGTAAAATAAAATAGGAACTGAAATTTAAATTACAGCGGCAACGGAATTATATAATATAATATTAACACTAGAGAAGAATAATATCGCACGTCAAAAGTAGGACTATATATCTCAAAATTATAGAATACAAATATAATATAGGCTGATTAATTCATACACACAGGTTATAATGTTAGAAGTTCTGGGTGTAATTTAGTTAAAACATTGTACAACCGAGGGCCAAAATTAATGCTATGCTTTAGACCAGCTGATGTGAGACATTTAGGTTCTACTAATGTTGAATTAATATTTCGTCTTGTGTCATAATTATGAGTCTGTAATACAAACTTATTACGATTTTTATGATAAAATTTTAACAGCGTATCTTTATAAATTTGTTCAATATTAAATCAATTAAATTCAGAATAAATTAATTTAGTTGGATAATCGAAACGTTTCTTCAAACAAATTTTAATTATTCGTTTTTGTAGTAAATTTAACGGACTAAGATTAATTTTTGTACTTCCACCCCAAACAATTATACCATATTGAATGATAGACTGAATAATGGTCAAATAAACATTTCGTAGAACTCTAATGGGTAAGTAGCATCGAAGATTGACGAATTTATAAATTGTTTTACGTAGCCTCTTACAAAGATAAGTAATGTGATGATTCCATTTTAAATTCTGTTAATATGTCTACGGTATTTGGACTACAGTATATGACGCAAGGACTCCACTGCTAATGGATATATGGTGCTTCTCACAATTTGTGGTGAATTCAAATATTTTACCTAATATAGGTATAATAAAATAAGCGTTTATACACAGTGTTAAAAGGTAAAATTAAATAAATATTACAGTAACACGGATGTTTGTCAAGGATGTTCTTTATCACCTATCCTGCTCAACATCTACTTGGAAGACTTAGTAAAGAACTGTTTTCAGAACTTGGAAGAAGAAGAAAAAGGTGCATAAGATTTTCCGATGATTTTTATTGGGTTATTTTACGACGCTGTATCAACATCTAGGTTATTTAGCGTCTGAATGATATGAAGGTGATAATGCCGGTGAAATGAGTCCGGGGTCCAGCACCGAAAGTTACCCAGCATTTGTTCGTATTGGGTTGAGGGAAAACCCCGGAAAAAACCTCAACCAGGTAACTTGCCCCGATCGGGATTCGAACCCGAGCCATCTGGTTTCGCAGCCAGACGCGCTGACCGTTA
Source organism: Periplaneta americana (assembly GCF_040183065.1). NCBI lineage: Eukaryota > Metazoa > Arthropoda > Insecta > Blattodea > Blattidae > Periplaneta > Periplaneta americana. Next base: position 174,491,497 of record NC_091119.1, on the reverse strand, counting down.
CTCCACAGGTGTGGACTTTTCTGATGATATGGCGTTGTTAGCAGAAGAAGAAATGATACTAAAGGGCATGCTACTGGAGCTAAATTACAGCTGTGAGCAGTATGGGATGAAGGTAAATGTAAATAAGACGAAAAGCATGGTCATAGGAAGAAAAATACAGAAAATAAACTTGTGAATTCTAAGTGAGGCAGTAGATCAAGTGAACAGCTTCAAATACTTGAGGTGTACTGTAAGCAGTAACATGAGCTGCTGTCAAGAAGTCAAAAGGAGAATAGCAATGGCAAAATAAGCTTTTAATAGAAAAAGGAGCATCTTCTGTGGATATCTGCAAAAAGAACTAAGGAAGATGCTAATGAAGTGCTTTGTATGGAGTGTGGCATTGTATTGAGCAAAAATGTGGACATTACGACGAAGTGAAGACAAGCGAATAGAAGCATTTGAAATGTGGATATGGACAAGAATGGAACGTGTGAAGTGGACAGACAGAATAAGAAACGAAGCTGCGTTGGCAAGAATGAGTGAAGAAAGAATGATGTTCAAACTGATCAGGAAGAAGAAAAGAAATTGGTTGAGTCACTGGCTGAGAAGAAACTGCCTACTGAAAGATGCACTGGAAAGAATGGTGAACGGGAGAAGAGTTCGGGGGAAAAGAAGATATCAGATGATAGATATTAAGATATATATGGATCATATGAGGAGACAAAGAGGAAGGCAGAAAATAGGGAAGATTGGAGAAAGCTTGGTTTGTAGTGAAAGACTTGCCCTCGGGAAGAACACTAAATGAATGAATGAATTACACTGTTTAATTTTTGTAAATACATAGAAGTTTTTAGTCACCTTACATTAAGATGGCGTACAGAGAGCTTGAAGAACTCTTGAGATCCAAACACTAGCATGGAACCTTTCCGCATTTCACGAGAAGATCCGAGCAAGGAATGCGAGTTTTCCCCCCCCCCCCCCACTCTTATAACCTGAACCGGCCGGCCATTGACTGAGCCTTGTTTGTACCAGCCGGCCAATGATATCACTCCCATCCACCTGCTCCTTCAAGAACGCCGAGTCACTGGCTTACTCTCCTCTTACCCCGCAAGGACCATACTCCCCTCGCAGGGATCTTCTCGTGAAATTTGTACAGTATGTTCATCACAGGGTCTCTTCGAAGATCTTCAATTTTGTCTACAAACTTTTATTTGTTATCTCTCACTATCTTAAAGCTTCTTTCTTTACTCGAAAAATGTTTTATCCAATTATATCAGCATTACTCGATTTTTCCAACAGTTTGTTACGCGTTCAATTCTTACATATTATTTCTGATTTATATTCTTGTCTATAAACGTCTGCTGTTTTACGAATAAATTTAATTTCAATTGCTTTCTGTCTCTTCTTGTCATATGAAGGGATAAAAGTGGTTATTGGTTTTCTCAGAGCCTTGTTCCACTGTTGCTTGAGGGAAATCCCCGAGCTCCTGCCAGCGAGCTGCATCCGTATGGAACAGCCTGCAGCAATAAAGTTTGAAGGCTGACATTTAATTTAATGGTTCTTTTACCTCATCTATTGAATTCCACCTGCAAAAAATGTCTTTGAGGATAAGAAGGGTACACATGCTACTCTAACTGTACAGCAATTACAAATAGTCTCGACAAGTGGCAGACGTTTCATTCAGATTACACGATTGTCTCAAGATTCATATTAAGACCACAATTTTGCATAGAATAGTACATTATGCAACGAGCCTATAATGGTAGTAATTAAAACGAGAGTACATGAAACGAGCACAAGCGTAAATTGTGAGATGTATGCAGACACGAAAGTATTGATTTTTTCCTAGAAACAAATGTCATTGACCTTGATATAATCTAGAGAGTAAAATAAAGATTAATCTTGATATAACCTTGAAATTGATTTAGACATTGAAAAACGAGATGACAAATTGAATATATTTGAATGTTATTTACAATTAACGCTAATTATCATAGCAACAGAACATAACCTTCTGCGACAGTATTGGATTTCCAGCCTCCGTGACGTTTCGATAGTTGTCTTTCGATTGCATATCCGAGAATAATCGATACTTGCGCTTTCATATTGCTACAATGGTGTTTTCTGATTGGTGGAAGACCTGAACTTTAATGAATAGGTGTATTTTAATGAGGTCCATTAAAGGGCTGCTACCAGGTGTACAATTACTAGATTTCGGCATGGTCGAGCATAAAGGAATAATTGATCAGAAATACTTAAAGATTAATTTTTTGTTCTTACAGAATTTATCTGCTATTTCATTTCATTTATTGTATTCCATAGATCTTACATTGGCAATGAAGCTTTAAGATGTGGAACAAGTCAAAATTTTACAAGATTATAATTACAATTTATACAATATTTTACAATTTTGTAATTTTATAAAATATTTTACAATTTTTTACAAAATTTTGGCGAGATGTAGTGACATGAGGTGAGGCCCGAGGATTCGCCAAAAGATTATCTGACATTTGCCTTATGGGTGGGGAAAACCTCGGAAAAAACTCAACCAGGTAATACACCAAAAGGGGGTGAAATGAAGTGAGGCCGAGGACTCGCCATAGAATGGTAACAATTATTGTTATTAGAGGAGAAAAATTCGTTCCGGCGCCGGGGATCGAACCCGGGACCTTGGTTTTACGCACCAAGCACTGAGCTACAGCACCGGATAGAATCCCTCTCCTCTAGTGTTTTTCTCTTTGTGGCCTTACTCCATGTTCGACATTCATGTTGACATAATATTATATTAAGTCAATTGCCATTATACAAGGAGCGCACTCAATTGAGTAACTTAGTGGCCGGGATTCCACATTAGGTATGTGCACTGTTGGGCAAAGAATCTACGTAAAGATTAATTTTTTTGGTATTGGAGAATTTATCTAATATCAAAGGTTGCAACAATACAGGGTGATTCAAAGTAATACAGACAATTCTTACTTAGTATGTTGTGCAAGACGGCAAACGGGGAACCATACGTCCGCAAATACTTGCTTTTGGGCGGTGTGGGACGTCAAAGTATGCCAACGCTTCGGATATGATGATGAACTTGCGTTCCACAATTTGTAAGAAAACCTCCACCAACCCAACAAGAACATCCCATCGTACATTAATTTACAAAAGTGGTTCGATTTGTCGACTTCAAACCTGATTACAGAGCGTACATCTGCGGTGTAGAGATTGGCGCAGATGATCTAAGACAGGTATGCTCATATGCTCATTCTCTGACTACCGATTACGTTCTGTAATCACAACCTTCGAATGTAGAGCGAGCTGTTCCCCGTTCGAAGCTCGACGGATGGCTGCAGAAGGCAATTCAAGTACTTAGTAAACGTACGAACAGTGCGGGACAATGACACAGTCAAAACCTTCTGTAAGCAAACGATCATTCCGTACAGTGTGGGAGGAAGCCTATTTTTGTTGTACGTTCGGTGAAAATGGAAAGTGATTAGTATATTGTAAGGTACTGTCAGAATACTACTGAGCAACATAAAACTACATTATAGGCTCTGCTACCCAGAATATGCCAAAGTGACAGAGAAGTTGTTTTCTGTAATACGAGTATAGCCTATTTTCATGTACCAACGTTTTATTATTATTATTATTATTATTATTATTATTATTATTAGACCTATTATTATTACTATTATTATTGTTATTGTGGTGATTTTATTCCATCAGAAATAGATATTTTGATGAAATAATTTTTCAGGGGTGCAACGTGCACTACAGCTTCAAGAAGTGCAACGTGCACTACATCTTCAAGAAGTGCAACGTGCACTACAGCTTCAAGAAGTGCAACGTGCACTACAGCTTCAAGAAATGAAAAAAATTCATGAAAGGCCAAACATTGAAGAGATTCGAACAATTCAGAGTCTGTGTTTTGGAGCAAGTTAACCTATGTAGTATGTTGGAATTTGCTAAGGCACTAAAACCCTTCATGGATGGTGAACTTGTAAAGAGATGTATGGTGCCTGAACAAAATATAGTTAATTAAGTTTCTGTACTGCAACAGTTCAAATGTGAATTCACAGAACATAGATTTAGTGATTTTGGAAGTATGGAGAGTGATATTAGTATTTTTGTTAATCTTTTCATAAATTTAGTACAATCCATGAGAGTGCAGTTCCAGGACGAGTTAATTGATTTACTAAGTAACGTAGAATTCAGAACTAAATGCAGAGAATATGACTTGACAAACATAGAATTATTTAAAAAAATGAACAAAACTAAATATTATAAGATGAGCTTATTCGTTGCCACTATGTTAGCTACCTTCGCCTCGACATATGTGTGCGAACAATTATTTTCGAGAATGAAGGTTACTAAATCCAAACATAGGTCCCGATTAACAGATAAGCATCTTTAGCGCATTGTAGTAAATTCGTTGGAAATAGATTCCCGATTACTTGCAGAAAAGAATGCAGATGTTGAATAGACCGCAAAGTAGACTATATGGTGGAATATGAAAATGATATTATCTATGATATTATTATATCATAACTGTATTAAATAAAATAAATAGTGTAATAACTGAATAGTGCAGTGTATAATCTCTCCTTTTTCAAATTCAGTTTATTATCCATATTTGTAAGAGTGTGAGAACTATGCCACAGGCGGTGCTGCAATGTAGTTGCGGAGCCCAGTCCTTACACTGTGTGTGTTATGCAGTGCAGCATCATCCGTGTAAATGGGGCTTTTACAATTTTGAGCATACTGATCTAAGACGTGTAGGCTAGTTGGGGTGGAATGGTACACGGACTTGGAAGGACGACGTAATTGGTCGTTGGGGTGTTAGTGGTTAGGTCAGTTCGACGTAGGTGGGATCGGGGGGCTTGCAATTCATACTAGAGGCGCACAATAGACCTCAGGTCGCGGTGCACAGGGATGTTTCCCTACCGGTCTCATAGAGAGAGAAAAAAAGAGGTGCCATCGATCTGAGGAGGCTGCAGAATAACAACAGGGAAACGGGGGGGGGGGCTTTTCTGTTCACGCGGACTCCGTCAGAAGTGGATGCTGTAGCTAAATCGATAAAATGACATCAAGCAGTGATTTGGCTTAACGTATTCAGATAAATGCGGTCCTTCGTTCCACGATAACAAGGGTGTACAATAAGCCTGAGTTGCTAACATTCTGTTTCTCCTCCGAAAAAAGAAGGAAACATTCCAACAATGATATTCGTTTAGTTTACTCAACAGTAATCTCACTAGACGTTTTGATTTATCTAGAGAAAATCAAAACTCCAGTGGAATTTAATTGACTACTACACAATTAGAGGAAAGTATATAAAGATTAGAAGTAACAAATTACTCCAATACAATAAAATATTAATTGGCTTACGAAAATACAACTGTCTTCAAATTATTATTGTACTATTTCAACATTACGCTAGATGGCAGTTATGATTATGTTTTCTTGTTATAAGTTGTGCCAACTATGGAATCTTCATTTAACTCTGTGGACGGTTACTAGTCAAGAAGACTTTGTTGATTCAGTTTCATTTTTATTAAAACATTTGCATTCCACTTCAATCATCCGGATCCCAGTAATCAACGTCACTTGACAGATGATTTTCAATAAATCTTAGTATTAACCAATCTCTGATATGTGACAATCCATAACGTTGCTTACGAGATTACACAAGCTGGCGCATAGCGCTTGAAAAACGAGTCTGAAGTGGTTCCCTGGCAATGCCAATTCCGCCGCTCGGAGCGCTGTTCTGCCCTAAATATTCATAGCAGAACACTTAAATGACATTGACATTTGGGACATTTAAAGGACTCACCATTGCTTATTAAATGCTTCGTACAATTGTTTATGGACAATAGACGTAATTTCCAAACTTCTCCTCAATTATATTACAATAAAAAGCTGTCATTCTTGATATTAAACCATATTACATATAAACTGAGGGACTGTCTGCTCTGTACTTCAGTTCATACACCAAACATTTCCGGAAATAAATTAACTTGACATATTACATATACGCAATATAGCCTACCCTTTTCACCTAATATTATTAATATTGCTATTAAATAAGATATTGCAACTAATTATGATACTGCATTATCTTTAATTTTCTTGAATTCATAATTAATCATTTGCAAGAAGGCCTAACTTTTCCCTCTCTTTTTTAAAAAAATACGAACGTCACAATAACTGAGAAGTATAATTATTGCGCGATTTTTTCTTGCAGTGGTGAAAACATTTCTATAGGCCTACTGATTAATCTATTGAGCATACTAATAGTAAACGCTATAGTATTTTAGTGCGTGTAAATATATTTTGAATTAGCATTTATTAAATTAGGAAGTTAGCCTGTAATTTGTGTGATTGAAATGGTTTACTGCTGTGTGCCATTGTGCAAATCGAACCAGAATAAAGAATGTGATTTTTCGTTTCATTGTTTTCCACAAGATGAAGGACTAAGAAAGAAGTGATGTGTAGCCATTTCTCGCGAAGGGGACAAACCAAGGACTCTTTTGACGCCAAACAAGAAATCGCGTGTCTGCAGGAGACATTTCAAAGAAGCTGATTACAGCATTAGCACAACATTAAAACGTTTGCTTCCTAATGTGGTACCATCCGTCTTTGATGATTTTCCAAAACATAAACAAAATGTTTCAAACATAAGTAGACGCAACAAAAGAAGAATAACAGAAGTGGTGAATACCATCCATCCTGCTAAGAACAATAAACCCAATGTTGAACATAGTACATCAGCTTTAAATGAAGCAAATGTTTTAATTGAAGAAATCTATGAAGCACATAAAAAAAATTTAGCCACACAGTGCTCAATTGAAAGTAAAAAAATTCCCAAAGCCATTACATTACAACGTAAAAAAATTACTAGGACAATTCGCAAACAAAATCAGCTTATTGGAAAACTAAGACACACAATATGTAATTTAAAAAGCAAGCTATAAAGTAGCTGAACAAACTTCAAATAACACTGTAATATGCTTTGCATATTTATAATATTCGTACTCAATCAGTAATGCACAATTAATCGAACTATTTTCACGATACACAATGCTTTGTAATGGTACTATTCATCATTTCTTAGGGCAGCGAGGCGAACCTAGCGGTAGAAATTGTCATGACTCACAGAGACCTACTCTCGATCGTGCTATGCGCCAGCTTGTGTAATCTCGTAAGCAACGATCCATAATATCATATAGCAGAAGCTATAAAAAACATAACCTAAATAATATAAACAAATGTTAGAAAAGTTTTCATTAAGGATGATGAAATAAACAAGAAACGTTTTAATTAACGATGGTGAAATAAAAAATAAACATGAATAATTTTAAAAGAAACAATTATTGAAAGTACAATTTTCAAATTTGAATGTTTTAGTGGTTGATGGTTCAGTTGATGTTATATTGGACGTGTGCGTAAAAGAAGTGAACTCAACGATGTATATTATGTATCCCTCAACTTATTCAGGATTTCAGAATGGTGCTCTTCATATATTATGACCAGTGATATTTATTAATTCTTGTTCTTGAATGCCAATGCGAGTCATATTTGAAAGTGCTGTGCATCGATTGGAGTGGTTTGTAATTTTCTGTTTTTTGACGTCCAGACCAGTGCAGTTTGAAATGTTGGCAAACAAAGAGCGTATTCCGAATCTCACCGGTGAGCAATCCAATGGCATCACGGTGTTCCGAATTCCACCGATGACGTCATTGATGCTCCACCTGTGTCGCACCGGGGCCATCAGCTTGCAGAGGTGGTGGCAGTCTCCATCAGTGAATCTGATTGGTTGTTGTATAGGCGGGAATTAGCAGACGAATGACATCGTGCACTGTTGTGTCATGGCGGTGTTCTGCTGTATTGTTTTTAATGAGCACAACGTAAAAACAATATGTTAATGGCTTATGAGCGAACATGACAACGGACCAGTTATTACTACTGGTCCAAGGAATAAATTGTTTATGCTCTCTTTTCTTTGAACGAGATGGCAATACGGAAATTTCGCAAAAGTTTGCTAGCGTAGCACAGACAACAATTTATACAGTCGCCATGACAGCCATCAATCCTTCCAGCAGTTTTGTTCCTAATTCGCTGCAGCGTGACGTCATTGTTGTCCACGGGTCCGGTGAGATTCGGAATACGCTGATAGAAACAAATGCTAGGGTAGTGATAAAAATAAACAAATGCTAGGGACGCGATAAAATTAAACAAATGCTAAGGACGCGATAAAATTTTGCGACAAGCAGCCATGATTGGTTGAAAGATGTCCTTTCGTACCGTTTTATTGGTCAAAAGTAGTGTGACGTAGTAAAAGTGTAATAGTCTATTTAAAATACTAAAAAATCCACTTTAATTATCTTAAAGTGCAGTCTGTGGTACAGTGAAAATTGGGTGTTGGTAACTCGTCGATACAAGTGGACAGATTAATGGCATGAAGAGCGGGACTGTCAAGTTGGAATGGGAGATAAAATGCACTTACCGACTTTCGCATTCACTAAGTATATTTGAGTTAATGAAACGGTCTGAAGGTTAATGGTGTAACTAATACTATCACAACAGGGACCGTTGCCTTTCGTTAGACATCGTGTCACGGCCATTGTGTAAAATTAACCATTACTCATTCAGCAAAATGATGAATTTGGCAACACAATACGGAAGTACTTTATTAAACCCTGAAATTGGCTACTGTGCCACAAATAAACCACCTGATTCCCATGCTCCCTCTCTCTTTGGCAAAGAAAATTAGCATTTTGACATTCGCCATCCATTTCGAATGGTAGGCCTAATAATGCACTGCATGGGTGATGCAACTCAAGCACACAGACATTCATCATTTCGACGTGAAGTGGAGTGCAACATTGCCTATGCGGCTTTTTCACCTGTTCGCCCTGCAACTAGTGGCAGAACTACGTGGTGACGTTACTGCTAATCCGATAACTTGCATATTAATATTAACAGTAACAATAATAAAAATTTTTATTGCTGTATTTATTATTACTTCTCAAGTAGTAGAGGTACTAGTCACAAGTGCAGGAGACTGGGGTTTAATTATCGGCATGAAATAAAGATTTATATCGGTCCCGTAGTGCCTGAGAGTGTATGCTTTGCAATATTACTTCATTATATTGTGCTGAGCGGTACCCTTCCGCCACGCTGGTCATACAGTTAAGGAGTCCAGGCACTGAACCCAAATCTCGAAGCAATAGGCTAACTAATTAAAATAAAAATATATTAAGAAAGAGAAGGCCATGTATTGATAGTGTCTTCATTTTAACCCTTAAATTCGCAAGTATCCTATAGGATACAAAAGATTAATAGGCTATAAGCTATAATTTTAATGGTATAATAGAAAAAAAAAATATAGGAAAATTAAAATTTCACAATACTTATTTCGAATAAATTTTATTCAGCTTCCTCCAAGTGAAGGCTGCCTAGAAGACAAAGCTTACCATAAAATTGTTGTTATAACGGAAAAAAAGAAAAAAAAAACAATGGAGAAGAAAAAGAATAAGAAATAGCACAATTAGAAATAATTGGAAAAGACTAAAGAAAACAACATTAATTCCAGAAGAAACATAAAATTTCCTAGTATCTCTTAGCTATTGGGTGATTACAGTCGTCTATTTAGCACTAGTTGCAAGACCCAACTTAAGTGAGCAGATCGCCATAGCAAAGAGATCAATCTATATAACTGTAGAGATGGTTTCTTAGGATTTTTATAGATCCCTTCACTGCAGACATAGATACTTCAGTGACAAGAGTTTGTCCTAGACCAAACTGCTTACAACATATAAAATATGGACATTACGATAGTTGTTTTCTTTACAGTCCGACACGGTTTAATAAATTAGTGTGAGAAGTGAAGTTTTGCCAATTTAAGGGTTAAAGATCATTATTTGGTTTTAATTTTAAAAAGCCGACCTAAATAAGGGTTCGAATAGATCGGCCTACAATCAATTCATAAGAATAATAATTAAAAACAATTGTGTGACAATTTGAAAGGGTAAAAAAACAATAAGATAAATGATAAGAAAACATAGGAAACCATTTACAATAAAAGTACTTGAGTACAAATGATTACTAATTATAGCTAAGGATGATTTTAACACACGAGAGCCACCGACGTGGCTCAGTCGGTTAAGGCGCTTGCCTGCCGGTCTGAATTTGCGTTCGGGCGCGGGTTCGATCCCCGCTTGGGCTGATTACCTGGTTGGGTTTTTTCGAGGTTTTCCCCAACCGTAATGTGAATGCAAGGTAATCTATGGCGAATCCTCGGCCTCATCTCGCCAAATATATCATCTCGCTATCACCAATCTCATCGACGCTAAATAACCTAGTAGTTGATACAGCGTCGTTAAATAACCAACTAAAATAAAAAAAAATAAAAAAAAACACACGAGATCCTATGGCATCAATCGTTGCATCAGAAATTTTAAATTGTTTAAGTTGATTTAAAGTTTCTCGTGGGATCGTGCCACGGGCGCCGAACATGAGCCCAAAAACTGTCCAATGTGTGATGTGGTATTGTGCTCCAAGATGCTGACAACAAGGCTCATATATGACTTGTTTTTCACGACACACCTCTTGTGGCTGTTGCTCATGCATCTCGAAACGGATTGTGGGATCAAGAATGACAACCTTATCCTTAAGGAGTCCAGCTACTGAACCCAAACCTCGAAGCAATAACTAATTAAAATCAAAATGTATTAAGAAAGAGAAGGCCACGTATTGATAGTGTCTTCATTTCAACCCTTAGGCCCGGTTGCAGAAACGCAAATCAAATCAGTCCCTGATCGCCAATCAGTTGATGTCTGATTTATTTGATTGTTCATTGCGTTGCACAAACGTGAATCTCCAATCAACTTGTCTCAATTTACTAATCGCTGATTTGAGAAAGAAATACATTTGACAACAGTGCTATTTAGCAACCACAGCCAATTTGATGCTATTTAAAAGTCGCGAAACGAATGCATCAAGTGGGCGGTGACTAGGAAAACAAGTGAATGTTCAAGTGAATGTTTTGCTGTTTTGTTGCTTTTTGTAGAAAGGAAACAGGCGGATTCAATTTGTATATAGACTACAATATAGTGAAACAAAAATAAACGTGAGGGGGCTTCCGTTGTGGGATTTGCTAGGGGAGTCGACAAGAAATTGGAACATGCATAGCCTCCATAACCCAAAATAATTCCATTTCCCATCTCTCTGTTTACAAATGGAGCTCGTAACCTACTCATTAAAAATATTGTGTTGTCATGTGTAGAACCGTGCCAACGGGCTACAACATTCCAGAATTTCAATGATGGTGTAGACTACATATTGCCTGTATATTCACAGAAAAGAAACCTTTTCTATTTCGATCAAGTTCGGCATCATTTCAACCAGGTGATTGGATGGGGATGTGAGTAGTCTATACAACCAATATTAGGCTGCTCTTGGAAATCCTGACATGGCTGAAAATTCTCTCTGGATTTCAAGTCGTATCCTGTTTGAAGTTTGAGGATTTATGAGACCCTGCCATAACAAAGCAATTTCATACGTAACATTCCTAACTACTCGGCAAATAGTTGGTTTGTGGACCCTAACAAGATAACCCAAGACCGCCTGAAAAATTCCAACAGCATAGAATCTCAGCATTATTAGAACTTGGTTCATAGAAGAAAGTGGAAGGTTTCGATTTGTCTGTCTGCATATCTCTGTTTCAATTTTTGAAAGTAACAAAACACACGAATCCTTACTTAACCTAAGGATTAATTAAATTAATCAAATTTTCTGTCACTATACATAAAAACAATTCATGTCTATCACGGAAACGCCTTCTTCTTAATAATATATTTTTCATTCTAAAATTTCTTCATCAGAAGAATCCATTATGTCGAAAACAATATTGTTATGCTGTAACTATTTACTATATAATTACAGTAACTGCATTATAAACAGAACAACATAAATAGCCTATTTGATCGATGATCAGTGACTTAACCAGCAAAAATCTGTTGATCAAATCTGATGGAAGACTGATCTCCGATCAAACACTGATTGTTCTTTCTGCAACAGAAATAGAACTGATGGCCAATCAAACCCTCCTTGATCGCCAATCATATTTTGATCGGTGTTTCTGCAACCGGGCCTAAAATTCGCAAAGTATCCTATAGGATACAACTGGTTAATAGGCTATAAATGCTACAATTTTAGTACTAGCTACCTACAATAGAAAAAAAAAATATATTAAAATTTCACACGACATATAAAATATGGACATTGCGATAGTTGTTTTCTTTACAGTCCGACATGGTTTAATAAACTAGTGTGACAAATGGAGTTTTGCCAATTTAAGGGTTAAAGGTACAAACACATTACAAGAATGACTAATGACAGATTACCAAAACAAATTATGGATTATGCACCAACAGGATATAGAAATGTAGGAAGACCGAAAATAAGATGGACAGATGATGTAATACTTGAAGACGGAACAGGCCAATAGGCCTAATCCCTGTAGCTGAAGAAGAAGAAGAAGAAGAAGAAGAAGGGTTAAAGGTCATAATATAAAATGTGAGTTAAATTTGGTGTTTATTGATTTTGAAAAAGCCTTCCGCAGAGTTAATAGCAAATAGGCCTACCTTACTATAAATAATAATACCGGGCAGCTGTATACTAGCAGCCTTGACGTGAGTACGAAATACGCGGACTTGATATCTAGCGGAGCGGAGTGGAATTACGTCCACAAATACGTATATTAACATAGCGGAAATCGGACTAATGTTTAAAACGCGAGGTACTAATGTAGAATAATATACGAGACACTTAAGAAATGATGAATAGTACCGTATTTAATGTAACATTATTTTATATCACAGCTGCATATTATGAGAAATATTGCTTGCTTCATATTATTTTCCGTGATCAATTGTTGCGTATGTTTTCTTTGCTTTTTGGGCTAAAATTCGGTTTGGAAGTAAATCCCGAAAAGACAAAGTATATGATTATGTCTCGTGACCAGAATATTGTACGAAATGGAAATATAAAAATTGGAGATTTATCCTTCGAAGGGGTGGAAAAATTCAAATATTTTGGAGCAACAGTAACAAATATAAATGACACTCGGGAGGAAATTAAACGCAGAATAAATATGGGAAATGCGTGTTATTATTCGGTTGAGAAGCTTTTATCATCTAGTCTGCTGTCCAAAAATCTGAAAGTTAGAATTTATAAAACAGTTATATTACCGGTTGTTCTTTATGGTTGTGAAACTTGGACTCTCACTCTGAGAGAGGAACATAGGTTAAGGGTGTTTGAGAATAAGGTGCTTAGGAAAATATTTGGGGCTAAGCGGGATGAAGTTACAGGAGAATGGAGAAAGTTACACAACGCAGAACTGCACGCATTGTATTCTTCACCTGATATAATTAGGAACATTAAATCCAGACGTTTGAGATGGGCAGGGCATGTAGCACGTATGGGCGAATCCAGAAATGCGTATAGAGTGTTAGTTGGGAGACCGGAGGGAAAAAGACCTTTGGGGAGGCCGAGACGTAGATGGGAGGATAATATTAAAATGGATTTGAGGGAGGTGGGATATGATGCTAGAGACTGGATTAATCTTGCACAGGATAGGGACCGATGGCGGGCTTATGTGAGGGCGGCAATGAACCTTCGGGTTCCTTAAAAGCCATTTGTAAGTAAGTAAGTGGGATAAAATTAATTCTGACATTAAGAATGAATTTACAATAACACTTTATATACCCATTCCTGACAACTGCAAAGATAAAAATGGTAGTAATCTGATGCTTGTAATAATTAGTAAAGGCATGTGGACAACAATAAAAGTTAATTTGCTAAACCTTTAAAATATCCAATATATTTTTAACTTCTATTTATTTATTAGGCCTAAATAAAAAAAACTAATTTTTATTGTTCTATCAATACAGAGATAAAGACTAATAAAGAATTTTGTTGACTCATGTTTTATGAACTCTCGGAAGTCGAAAGTACGATTTGGAGCAGTTTGTAATGCTGTAATTGTAGCAATTATAAACAGCACATATACATCCTGACATTTTAACACAACAATAATTAATAAAACTATTAACAACCCCAGAAACAATATACATTGCAGTTGATTACAACTTGTTTCGCGAGTATATCCACACCGGCCACCTAGGTAGCAGCACCAGCGTCGTTCGCGCGAAAAACTGCTAGCTGTCCGGTATTATTATAGTAAGGTATTTGTTAATAGGATTAAATTATGGCATATAGGAATTAGGAGAAAGAGGAATTCCAAAAAAAATTATGTGGTAAAATATTTATTGAAATATATAACTTCTACAAGTGTTAAAATTATTAAGTAGCAGAAATCGGTCATTCTTAAAATTATGTGTGACTAGTGGCAGCAAATGCTGCAAACTAAGTTCATTAGACGTTCAAATAAACATTTTTCAGATTTATTTTCAATGAAGAATACCAGGCATTCAGAAAGTTATTTGCTTCCATAATAATGAAAGATACTCTCGAGCCAGTACTGAAGAGAACCACGCATATAAATATCTACACCACACCGCCATTAAATATATGAAAAAGACCCAACACCACTTGATTAATAATTATAAAAATATTTGATTTTTAATAATATTATTATCTTACTTAATTTTTATAGCTTTCAGTAACATATACTATATATATTATATAGCTGCCACTCAGTAAAATATGGAAATCAAAATCTAATTTAAGTTATTCTCTACATCTACTTATATAACCCCAAAAGTTTCACTTTCATATCATCAATATAGCATTAATATGTATAATTAATGAAAAAGAGTCACATCACGGCATTAACTACAATAATATTTCATTTCTAATAGTAATAATGTTATCAAAGCACCTCAAGTTTTGTAGTTTTTAATATCCAATACACAGCTGTACCCAAAAAATTACACACCACAGAATCGAACCTGTAAATTATGTTTAGAAAGTTAAGTTTTTAATAACCAATTTAATTTGAGCTCTAAATATGCCAGCATTCTTGAAGATCATGGCCTTCGTGTAATATTGTTTATTGTAGTGTGTGTTTTGTTTTATTCTGAAATGCAACACGGCCGACTTGATGCTCGCTTCGCTTCTCCTGAATGCAATTAGCTAGTTCTCAAAACTGACGACAGATGGATTTTGGAAAATAGGAAAATTATGTAGGAAAATTGACATTTCACTGAAAACTACTATTTTTCCGAAAAACTTTGGGTTCCAGGCTTCAAAATGAGGGGGCCATTTATTAAAATCCGTTCAGCCGTTTTCCCGTAATTTCCATTACCAGTTCAAATTATATATATATGTTACCGTAAATGTACGAAGACCGGTAAATGTTAGAATTTACCGGTATAACCTAACATTTACCGTTATAGTGCGGCAAAACCCCGAAATATCTTATTAGATCCATACATTTTGAACTTTTACCAAGAAATGTTGGTAAATCTCAGGATTTACCGATGCGGGCTGGTAAAAACTAGATCGAAGAGTCCAGAACGAAGAATTCTGCCTCCGTTGTGCAGGTTCAGACATAATTGCAGGATCGATAAAGTGAAGCGGTTCCGAGAGGCTGCCAAAGAAAGAAAATGAAAGCAGCCACTTCTAACAAAATTCCAAAACTTTCAGTCGGACATAATTTGAGAATTAAAGTATCAAATGAAGACCGGGCAAAAATTGACGCAAAATCAATAATAGCAGTGGTCATAAATATTCAAGAGGACGAGTTTTGTAAACTTGGTACCAAAGCTGGCAAACTGAAATCATTGTACACTAGGAACCAATTTACATTGTGCAAAAAAAATTTTATCATCATCGAAGAAGTAGGAAAAGAAGAAATTAGTGTACGGGAAGTGGTTGGCAAACTATCTTTTAATGTTTAGGTGAGGAGTTTGGACTTTTTCCATTGCTGGTTGTCACAATCAAAAAATTAAGACAACGTTTCGAAGGGTGGTTCTACCTTCGTCTTCAGGTGGAAGGAAGGAAGGTAGGAAGGAGATCAGTCATACAGAATAGCTGTACGTAACGATCCCAACGGTAGGTTTTTTTCTCTTCTTTCCTTCCTTCCTTCCACCTGAAGACGAAGGGAGAACCACCCTTCGAAACGTTGTGTCTTAATTTTTTGATTGTGACAACCAGCAATGGAAAAAGTCCAAACTCCTCACCTAAATATTAACAATCCCCCATTGCTTCCCAACTCCTCATTTAGATCAAACTATCTTTTGTTGGAGGACAAGGGTTCAAAAAGTGTAATTGTTTAAAAAAAAGTGTTCAACAAAAAAGTTTGTGTAAATCATCTTCCATGTTGTGTAATTCTACTGTATGTCATAACAGCCAACCTTGTTGTAACAAGAATTAACATTCATAATGTTTGCTTTACTTTATTTGTGGACCTGGACTGTTTGAGGGAATATAAAGGCTTTGTTAATTTTTGTACGGAATAATATTGTTTATTATAATCACATTGGAATGTAAGAATACTTAAATAACTTCAATTTAAAATAAATAGAAATTATTTCAGTCACTGCTGAGGTATTTTTATTTATGTTTTTAAATACAGACGTGGACAAATTATTAGCAAAATTGAAGATTTTTATTATATATTTTTAGAAAATATGATTCATCAATTTAGATTACAGTTGAACTTTTTGTGTATTTCCAAATAATTAGCCAAATTGAAGATTTGTATTGTATATTTTTCAAAATTTAACTCTTCAATTTGGACCACATTTGATATTTTTGCATATTTACAAATTATTAGCAAAACTGAAGGTTTTTTATTGTATATTTTTACAAAATTCGATTCTTCAATTTGGACTACAATTGGCATTTTGGATATTTCCAAACTATTAGAAAAACTTAAGATTTTGGTTTTATATTTTTACAAAATTTGGCTCTTCATTGCAGTTGACATTTTTGCTAATTTACAAATAATTAGCAAAATTGAAGATTTTTATTATATATTTTTACAAAACTTGACTCTTCAATTTAAACTACAGTTGACATTTTTGCATATTTCTGTCTACTGTAGTGATGGAAATATGCAAAATTGTTAACTGTAGTCTAAATTGAAAAGTCAAATTTTGTAAACAGAATTATCATAAAAATCGTCACTTTTGTTAATAATTTGTCCACGTCTGTAGATCCTAAAACAACAGTAAAGAGATGAATCGGAAATTGTTATGTAAAAGTGCGAAGAACGGCAATCTTAATACAGATTTTTTTTATTAAATTAATAAGATTTTACCACAACTAATTTGTAAATCCGAGATTTACCAACATCTCTTGGTAAAAGTTCAAAATATATAGGCTAATAAGATATTTCGGGGTTTTGCCGCACCATAACGGTAAATGTTAGGTTATACCGGTAAATTCTAAGATTTACCGGTCTTCCTAAATTTACAGTAACATATATATAGATTTGGTGAGTGTTAGTAGTCTAGTT